>NC_077227.1:684333473-684633473 GCF_027887165.1 Monodelphis domestica | reverse complement strand
CCAAGTTGAAGAGAACCAACAGATCTCAAATCCTCTGAGGAATTTAGGGAATGTCTACCTTAAACATGCAAAGACTTCTAGTGGAATGTTTGGATGAGAACAATCTGTTCCAATGGCCATGAAGGCATGGAATCAGACACTGTGGATTGCCTAGAGCTTGGTCATCCTGGCCATTGTCCATCGTCATGACTTCATGATTTTTGTCTGCCACGGGACTCTGGAAGAGAGAATGAGGCTGATCCTCTTGTGCCACTCTGCCTCACTTAAATCCCTATGAAGTCACTGGTCAGTTTTAAAAACAAAGGACAGGACACAACAACCACCTCCTTCTCAGGCTTGTTATGAAATTCCAATGAGATAATAAAGTGATTTGTACCCAAAAGGCACTGGTATAACTATCTAAGATATTTATAACCAACACACAACATAAATACGTAAGGCTTTATTCTCATTATGATGCCAATTCTGCTACTGACTCCCTGTTTTACCTTGGACACATCAATTTGCTTCCTTTTGCTTCGATTTTATCATTGGCAAAATGAGAGAGCCAGTCTATTTGATATTTTAAATCACTCAAAGTTATAAAATTCTATATCCAGAATACTCAAGGACAATAATGAGAATGCTTAAAAGATGTGCTGAATTCTTTAAAAGCTTATAATCATAGTTATATAGGTTAGATTAGAGAAACAGGTCAAAGAAAGTATATTACAATTACAGTAACAACATTAATAACAACTAGCATTTATATAGTACCTGTTATGTGCCAGAAACCACATTAAATAACACTTTGTAAATGTTATCTCCTTTAAGTCTCACAACAACCCTGATAAATAGGTACTAATATTATCCCCATTATACAGTTGAAGAAACTGAGGCAAATAGTGATTAAATAACTTGCCCAAGGGTCACTGAGATGGAATTTGAATTCTTGTCTTCCTAACTCTAGGCCAGTTCTATGTCTATTGGACTATCCACTTGTCTCAAATTTGTGAATCTAGACTTATAAACATTTTCATAAATACAGTCAATTGTACAAAAGAATATAGGATAGAGGGGGTATTAGAGACAGAAAGAGTGTCAGAATAAAATGCCAAATGATAGCAAAACATGGCAAAAGGACATTAAAAAAATAAAGTCCTAACATATCTGTTACTAGAAATTATAAAGGATAGATATTCATAATTATATCAAAATATATATGTTGCTAGACAATACAAGAACCAGAAATTACAAGAGATGGAGATAGTTGATGGAAATATTACATAAAAACATTTATTACATAAAACAGTTTGAAAACTTTTATAAGGTTTTTTGCCAACCTGTAAAAAGCACTATATAAATATGTGTTATTATTATTATCAATATTCACTATTTTTAGGACCTGGATCACAGTATTTTGGGCAGCATTTGATAAGAATACAATGTAAGTCTTGTAAACATTTTAGGTTGATAGGAGTTGAAGCAATAGATTATGTCTATGGAAAGTAGCCCAGAGGTAATAGAAGAATCACATTCAGAAATAATTTTTCAGGCAATAAAAAGTATGAATAGAACTTAGTGTTTATCAGGTCCAACATATTCCCAAATTAAATTTTTTTTTTCACAACAACCCTGAGAGTTGATCTTTCAACATTTACTTTCAGTCACTCAGGGATAGAGAAATGACTCTATCTCTCTCTCAATCAACCCATTCTCTCTTTGGTCAGGCATAAGTGTTTTCTTTTGTTTAATGTTTGTTTTATCCCTGTAATAAGAAAATGAAATTAGAGGCAACATTTTAATGAAGAAAAAGCTAAAATTGAAGCCAGGAAGACAAGATTAAAAATCTGATTCTGACACACACTAGCTAAGGGAGTCTGGACAAATCACCTATAATTAATTCAATGTTCAGGGTCACTCTTTAAGGATGTTGTGTCCAGAGAAGTGGTTATCCCCTCTTGGTAGAGACAATTTCTTCACTTGGAGGTTCTCTACATAAATTAAATTACAGGTCTATTTCTGATCTAGTCTAGCCACCATCCTATCAAGATAAAATGTTCTTTTCCAGTTTCTTCCTTTTCATCCTGGCTTTATATTCTTGTGGAAGTCATTCACTTGGTTAAATTCAATTACTGTGAAAGGTGATAGACTGGATATATGGTCATTTAGGTGGACCTCACTATGAGATGTTGCCTGTGATGAGTAAGTTCATGGAAACTCAATGGAAGCCACTCAATGGTATGTGATGCTGGAACTGTGACAATGCAGGTTAGAAAGATCTCATTAGTCACACATAATGAACATCATCAGGTCCATGGACATCAATAATGTCTATAGAGTTCCTATTATTTTCAAAGAGGTTATTAATAAGAATAAATAAAAAGGATACTAGTATATATAATAAATATAAATATAAAAGATTATAAAATATTTTTACTTCATTTGAAAGTGAAGGAGGGAGGGAGAGGAAGGAATGGTCTGAAGGAGGGAAAGAAGTAAAAAAGAAAGGAAGGAAAGAAAGAAAGAATAAAGGAAGGGAGTAAGAAAGGAAAAAAGAAGGAAGGGAGGAAGGAAGGAAAGAAAGAAGGTTGGGAAAGAGGAAGGATATAAGGAAGAATGGATAAATGAATGAATAAACAATAAAAATTAAAAATTTGTCATGTAGCAGGAATTGTGCTTAACACTAGGAATTAAATATAAAAAGAAAGACTATTCTTTCCCTCAATGATCTTACATTTTAATATAGGAAGGTAATACCTATATTGTGAATGACCCTGCCATTTCCCGTAATTATAACTCGTGGTAACCTAAAGGTTAAAAAGAAAGTTTCAGTATACTTAAGAGACAATTATCTAAAGTTCATTTTTCCCAAAGGAAAAGAACATAAAATTATGCAATTAACTAAAGTTCACATTTTTTCTGCCAAGAAAAAGAAAATCAAGAACAAGAATATGTGTATCTGTGTGTGAATGGGTGTACTTGTGTATACACATAAAAGGAAGACCTTAATGCTGAGTTTAAAAAGAAGAAAAGAAAAGCATCAAGGAGCCATGTTTCTAATAACTCATGACAAAATATCCCAGTACTGGAAAGGATCGTGAAATATGCATTATATAAACAAAGAATTTAGAATGTTTGAGCTGGCCTTGAAAACATAGAATATTATAATCTAGAAGTTTGATGTTTTAAGACACTTCAGAATACAGAATGCCATCATTATAAGGTATCATATTAATTAGTAATGGCTAGCATTTGGATAGTGCTTTAATGTTTGCATTTGGCCTTCATAAAAACCCTGGGACATTAATATTGTTCTTCTCCTTGTTTTACAGCTGAGGAAATAGAAACCTAGAGAGGTTTCAATAACTTGTTAAGGGTCACTTAGCTAGCAAATGTCTGAGAAGATATTAATTCAGATTTGCCAAATTCTCAGTACCATGCAATATTTGTTAGAATTTTTATTTTTGTGGAATACATTCATATTCAGATCATATTTAGGTTATTCATAGATTATTTCATCTAAACAACAGAGAAGTGAAATAATTTGCCTGAAGTCACATTGATAGTACATTTCAGAATTGAGATTGAACCCAGATTTTTTTTACTCCAAAACAAACTTTTTTTCCAAAATTATAATCTTTGTAGAACAGTAACAAGAATACTGAATTTGGTATAAGAAAATATGTATTTGAAGACCTTTGGTGAAAAAATGCCTGTTCCTTAAAAAAAAATTATTTTTAATTTCCAAAATCCATCAGAGAGCCAGGCATAAAGGAAACATTCATAAATGTGTGTTGATTGATCACTTGCTTTTCTTTTCTGGTCCTCAGTCTTCTCATGTTTGAAATGAGGAGATTAAACTAGATGACCTCTAAGGTGTCATTCTAACTTTAAAACTGTGATTTTGACTCCTCTTCTTAATCTATGAATTATTTGCCCAAATCAACTTAGGTGTTTTTACTCTGGGAATTCTGAATAAATGAGGTATTATCACATCTTGTTTAATAGCAGATTAATTAACAATTTCACTGGTATCTGGAACTTTTAAAGGACCTCCTAAATTGACCTTACAAGTCAATATGTTAAAAAACAGATTTGTGTCCTTTCCGTTAAAAAATGGGAAAGAACAAAGACATCTTTCTTTATTAGTTCAAGTCTAAAAAGACTGAATTTAATAAGGATAAACATTGCTTTGCTTTTGAATACAACAACAAATAACTTCACAAAGATAAGAGAGTAGAAACATGGAAACCCAAAAGAAGTTTTGAAAAGGATCTAGAGGTTTTAGTAGACTGACTGATCATTGTGAGTCATTAGGTTGGTGAAACAGCCAAAATTCTAAAGGGTTCTAGTGCTGAAAGAAGAAAGGAAAACCTACCAGAAATTGAGTAGTGATCATCTCATTGTCCTCTGCTCTTGTCAGACTGTATTAAGACTTGTGTTTGGTTTTATTCAGGAAGTCCTATAGATTCTGCTTTGGCAAAGTCTCTGGCATGTTCTTTATTGTCCTCTATTCACACAACAAAAAACCTTGAATTCAAATTAAACACCCCCCCCACATACACACACACACTCAAATCCCATCTCAGCTGTTTGACCCTGGCAAGTCACTTCACCTTCTTTGCCTCAGTTTCCTCATCTGTAAAATGAGCTGGATAAAAAAACAGCAAACCACTCTAGCATCTTTGCTAAAAACAAACAAACAAACAAACAAACAAAAAAGTGAAGAAGAGTTGTACATGACTGAAAAGTACTGAACGATAACAATCAATCAATCATTTATTAAATGCTTGCTATAAGCCAGGAATTATATAAAATGTGAATGATGAAAAAAAAAACAAAAATATACTCTCTACCTTCAAGGAAATGAATGCAGAGGGGAGGAAATATGTAATAATCTGAAATTATTTTCTGACTGTTCTTCCTGTAAGGGGGAAAAGAGATTCTTTTTAAAAGGGTTGGACTTGATTATTTATGTGTGTGGTTGCCAGGAATTTAATTAATTCCAAAGAGATTTTATTTACAACTTATTTACAAAATCTAGAAATAGTGAAGCAAGAAATCAGAGAGAGAATAAGGTAAGATATCTAGCCTGAGCACTAAGTAATTTACTTCTGGCCCCTCGGGGCAGGAAGAATTAATTTCAGCAGGCCTTGGCAAAGCCAGGGAAATGGGAAGTGTCTCTAAAGAGAAGGTCTATCCAGAGGATAGTTTTTTTCAGAAAATCCCACAGTTAAGAGTCAGCCTTTCACTCACCATATGCCAGTCCAGTCAGCAGATTCTTTATCAGCCTCACCAGGAAAACAGGGTCTCAGGTCCAGCCAGGAGATCCTTCTGCCCCTCTTCAACACCCTCAACTCAAAAGCATGAAGAATTCAATTGTCATGGGAAGTAACATCTCCTTTTAAAGACATTTTCTTTTTCATCTCTTCCTGTGTCTTCCCCTAATTCTACATCTACCAGTCACAGTTGAAGTCGTGTTCTAGGACTGCCCAGAAAGCAGTTAGTCAATTCTGAATCATTACCCTCTGTCACACAAATGGGTCACAGACCTCCCACTTCATGATTAAGTGGGATATTTGCACTTTTGGTGATAAGATCTAAATGGGCAGATCTTACTTAACTTTTAAGCACCATGTTTACACTTATGGAGATTAAAACTAAAAATAGACAAGGGTTACAATTAATCTTCAAAATCAGGAGAGAGTTAAGTATTTGCATTGTTATAATCAGGGGACAGTTAAATTTAATCTTTCCATTTCCATTTCCAATCTCTTCATCTTCCTTTTCACCACACACTTCTTAAAGATCTTAAAGATCAAATCCAAACAATTCACTTTTTTCTTTAAAGCCCTTTAGTGGTACCTCATTAGCCATAGTACTCAATTCATAGACTGCCACAATTTTATTTTTTTTAATTATAATAACAAATTTCCACATAAATTTTCCAAAGTAATATGATCCATATTGTCTCCCTCCCTTCTTACTTCCCTACTCCTGGAGCTGACAAATAATTCAATATGGGTTGTATATGTATTATCATGCAAAACATATTTCCACATTATTCATTTTTGTAAGTGAATGATCTTATAGAACCCAAATCCCAAAGCATATACCCAAATAAACAAATGATAAACCATGTTTTCATCTGTATTTCTACTCCAACAGTTCTTTCTCTGGAGGTGAGTAGTATTCTTTTTCATAAGTTCTTAGAATTATCATGGTTCATCATATTGCCATTAGTAGCAAAGTCTATCACATTTGATCATTTTACAATATTTCAGTTACTGTGTTTAATGTTCTCCTGATTCTACTTATTTCACTCTGCTTCAGTTCATGTAGTTTTTTCCAGCTTTTTTTGTAATACTTATCATCATTCCTTAGATCACAATTGTATTTCATCCCTATCATATAACATAATTTGTTCAGCCATTCCCCAACTGAAGGACATCCCTTTAGTTTCCAATTCTTTGCCACCACAAAAAGGGAAGCTATAAATATTTTAGTACAAACAGTTTCTTTCCCATTTTCTTAACTCTTTGGAATACAGACTCAGTAGTGGTATTACTTGCTCAAAAGGTAAACAGCATATCTTTCTTTACACTTTTCAAGATAACCCGCTCTTCTTCTACCATGTTTTCTATATAATACCTAGATGGCAGAATTCTTGAACTTTTTTTGTATCATGGACCTCTTTGGCAGTATGGTGAAGCTTATGGACCACTTCTTAAAATAAAGTATTTAAGTGTATAAAATAAAATGTATAATATTGTGAAGGAAACCAATATATTGAAATTAGTTCTTCTATCTATCTAATCTATCTATCTATCTATCTATCTATTTATCTATCTATCTATCTATCTATCTTTATGGGATCTCCTGAAATTTATCCACTGACCACAGGTTTAAGAATCTCTCTCCCATTAAAATATGCATTGTTCCTCAAACATACCTGATGTTTATCTCAACCAAGTTATTCCTCTTCTCTCAACCTGGAATAGTCTCTCCTTATCTTAGATTTTTGGAATCTTTTGCCCTGAATTCAGTGCTTATGTAAAATGTTTCCTTCTACACAAAGCCTCTCCAACTCCCCATATTATGGTATTCACTTATAACTCCTATTTTGATTTTCTTACTACTCTATCATTTTCATTCTTATTACTATTAGTAATATACTTCATGCTTTAGACAAATGTAATCAATGATTTCTCAAACATGTCCTGTTCTTTCAGGTCATCATATCTTTACTCACACTCTCTCTTATGCATTGTAATTCTTAATGCACATTTTTTTATTTCTTATATTTGTCATTAGCATTATTAAATCCCTATTCATTCTTTAAAGGCTAATTTAAATGTCACTTCCATTCAGGAACCTTTTCTAGGTCTTGCAGTTAATAATGACTTTTCTCCAAGTACTAACAGAGGACTTTATTTTGCTTATGTTTGATGCATTATAATATTTAGTTTTAATTTTATTTTTTGAAACAGGGAATCCCTAACTCTTTGAGGCCATAATTAGCAGCAATCACTCATGTGGGGATCTGATCCCACAACTGCTTTGCATGGAACCTTTGATTTGCTCCATTTCTAATCTGGGCTACTTTGGCCCTCCTTAGAAAATCTGGTAGCTCTGTGTTCTTACGGAGTAGGAAGCCAGATGGGTATGTGAGTTAACATGGATATCTGATAAGCTTTTAAGCTTCTGTACCTGAAAACTGCTGAGTTCAAGTGATGTACCTACCTCAGCTAGTAGCAGGGAGTAGAGCGATGGGACACCACATCCAGGTTTAATGAAGTTATCTTGGATGCTATTTATTATTGTTAACTATGTTTGTATCTTAATCATGACTAGACTGTGGGTACCATAAGGACTGGGACAATGTCATCTATAAACTTTTAATATTTGCTCCAGGAATAAAAACAGTGCTGCATAAAAAAATGTGGATGCTTAATAAACATTTAAATGAGGAAGGGGAGAAAGGCAAAAAAAAATGCATTAAACAGGAGGAAAGAATGTATGAACTAAATAGGTGATCCTGTAAGAGTGAATCTCTCTTGTTCCACTGGCCAAAGGTAGATCACTGAAAGGAAGAGAGGAAAAGAAAAATAAATAAATAAATAAAAACAAAATACGTTCTCATCTATTTTGAATGACCTAAGCAATGAGTTTCCTTCTAATTCCCTTGGGAAACTACTGAGTAGTCTAATGGATCTCACTGTTAGAAATGTTATGTATTGCCGTTGTCTATTATGCGACTTACATTGCATTACATTGCAATATGTCACTGTGAGATGTGACATAATATAATGTAAGTGACAGGCAGCTAAAATTTTACAGCAAGAAAACTTTTTTTATATCTGGGATCTGCTATCAAATTTGATTGCAGCCATCAATCCATTTTTTTTAGTAGATAGATCAAAATTTTGATGCTCATGAAAAGCAGGTCATTTTGAAACATCCACAAACACTTCAGTGCCTGCAAAACTCAGTTATAATAAATCAGTAAAAATACTGTAAAACTGAAGTCATTCACTCCAAAATTCATCTTCCATGATTACTGCTTGTATAGCCCCCTTCCCTTTTTCTATGTTCCAAATAATATAATTAAATACTTTCTTTCTCTTCCTTTCCTTGTTTCTTTCCTTCTTTCTCTCTTCTCCTTTCTCTCTCTCTCCTCCTCCCTCCCCTCCTTCATTCCCTCTTTTCTTTCTTTATAATTCTTTACTCAATCTTAATTGGAGGTATTCAAAAAGTTCTTTGAAAAATATAGAAATTTTATAGAAATGGAAATTATTATTTTAATGCCACATATTGAGTCTCTAATGCATCTCTCACAAGCAATGTTACAAAGCCAAATAATGAAATAGTAAGATTCATGCTTTCAAGAAATTTAATTAAAAAATCATAATGCCCTAGTTACTATGTGCTGTAAAATCCTCATATGTGCACACACATATTAATGTATTTATATATTTATCCATGTATATACATATATTCATATCTTTGAATATATGTTTATATATGCATATGAAGAATGGAGATTTACAGTGATTCTTAAACTCTTTGAGAATGAGAATTTCTGTTCATAAAAAAGTGGGTACCATTTTATGATAGCAGTTGTTCTTTTAGTATCCATTGATTAAAGAAATCTATAATGATAATCCTTGGTTTACATGTAGATTAGGCAGATTCCTTGTAATAATTCTTTCTTACTCCCTCCCCCAAATGATCTAAAGACTACAGGTTGGGAAGTAAAGACCCATAGCAAAGAATCTCAATTTGTGAGGTTTTTTTTTTTTTTTAAATGAAATCAATTAACATTTTTAAAGAATCTATTTTGTGACAATTTGTTAGGTGCTATTGGTATAAAGACAAAAAAATAAAATAGCCACTGCCCTCAGGATTCTTACACTCTATCATGCCACAGTTTTCATAAAATTGCCTTGTATAAATCATTGATATGCTTTAAAATCAGGATAATTTTTGGAGCATAGATTATATTGTAATCAATACAGAATTTTTGTGTTGGGATCATACCCAGTACTTTTCAAATTCTTGTTCTACCCCTGGGGAAATAACTCTTTCCAATTTAAAGATTTTTCTCCCAGTTAGAGAAATCTGAAGCATTTTTAGTTTTGATTGGTTTTGCTTATGTATTGTACTTTGAATTAAATTTCAAACATATCAAAAATGATGTTTTGACTGAATAGCATCTGGACATTTGTCCATTTTTTATTTACAATGTCATAGAAACATTATTTCAAACTCTTAGAATTAAAGACCCCCTATCTTTACATATGTATAATGCTGGTTCAGTGTGAATTTTAGAATGAATGACTTGTTTTACAGTATTTTTACTGATTTATTATAATTGAGTTTTGCAGGCACTAAATTGTTTGTAGATGTTTCAAAATGATGATTTTCATGAGCACAAAATTTTGATATATCTACTACAAATAGATTGATGACTGCAATGCATATACAGAGTGATTTGATGACTTCAAAAGTTTAATGCATTTGAGTTGAATTTGAACTCGCCATTTGCATTTTCTTTGTGCATCAGGATAGGGTATGGAAAAATATTATCTAATTATAGTTCTGATATCCAAGAGAAGTAACAATTTATCTAATGTAATATGGAAAATCCAGGGCTACTTTTTTTCCCAAATATGGTGTCCCTTTGTTCTTAAGGCACAAAGAAGTTTTTAAATGAAAGTTTTAAACAGAAATAAAGACACTTCACTCTTGGTAGCAAAACACTGAGTAGGTCATTCTGTATTCGGGAAATCTGGAAATTGGAAAACTAGGAAATCCTACTATTTGGAGCCCTTGATTTAGAGTTGAATTCCTGTTTTAGTTTACTAGCTACATGACCTACCTTTCATCTAACTGGTTTTCAGTTTCCCAATATGTGTTAGGAGGGTATTAGACTCAGTGGTCTTCAATATCTATAAGTCTACGATTTGATCTGAAAGTAGAAGAAGGACCCAAGGAAAGGTAAATTGAGTAAAGGAAAAGACAGCTGGTAAAACATGGTGAATTAAAACATTGGTAACGTGAAGTCAAAGAAAACGTCAGGGAGGGAGGATACAGGCAGTTGAGAGTGATTATCTAGGTGTTAATAGATTCTATAAAGACTGCTAAGATGATAATAAAATGCAAAGGGACTGAGAACTACAACTCATCTCACCCAGAGACAATTATTATTAGGGAAAAAAAGCTGGGTAGGAACTGGGGATCGATTTTACTGCAAAAGGAGAGAGGTGTTACTATAGCTGCTAGAAGAGGAAACCCTCACTTTCCTCAGATTTTGGATATGATGAATCCCTAAGTTTGCTCATTTCACTCTTCCTAAGATCTTTTCATTTTGCTCTTAATATGCAGGAGAAAGAAGAGCCTGCCAATTAACTATACCATTCAGTTTGAAAATAAAGAAAAGTTTAATGTGGATTTTTAGCATGTATTCTATAGGAGATTTCTTAGCTCTGTAACTAAGGATGGGTCCTGACGTCTATTTTTGAATTCTAGAATTCCTGTTTTTTTTTTTTTAATCTTGGTATTAGTATGCCTTCAAAGTTGAATTGACAAAACAACTAAACAATTTTACTTGAGAAAGAAGTTTATTAGAATGTATAAGCTACAAGACACTTTAGCTTAATGTATATCTGTCTAAAATAACTCCTATGTAATAAAAATATAACCATTAGCACTAATCCTAAGTATATAAGAAACACAATTTTGTAAAGATGACTCCAGATAAAAATCTGTCCTCAACCCATTTGTTCTTATATAGATATAAGAATAAATGGACTTCTCAGAACCCAGCAAAGATGAAGAGAGAAAGAAGGAAGAAACAGATTTTGAATATCTTTTCCTTAGAAATGTAGCCTTCTGTAGACTTCTTCCCACAAAGGAATTGTATGTGCATGGGATAGGGAATGGAGTTTCATGTTCCCTACTGATCCATCATAGGAAGCATCCAGAACAGAGAACTAGTCTAACTAATACATGACACATGCATTACTGAAAAGGAAGAGGAACATATATAGGTCAATAGAGTCATTCCAAAGGGCCTGAGTGAATGCATGTTCTTTAGTCTTAGTAGATCAGATTATTCTGATCATATCAGCTCCTCACATCCTTTCCATACTTCTTGTTTCCAAAGTCTCACAGTGCTTCCAATTATGAACTCCACCTTCAATCCATTAAGGATCAATAAGTCACTTTTTTAAAGTTTGTCTACACAACACATTAGGGAAACATTTTGGAGCAGGTGGGGATGTTTTCAATATTCTTAATTTTAATCTTATCTTTTAATTTGAAGACCATTTCCACTGGCAGTCAGTCAGTCAGTCAATAAACATTAATTTACTAACAACTAAGTTCTAGGCATTCTGATCAACACTGAGGAAGGGGAAAAATTATAAGAAAGCCCCTGCTCTCAAGAATCTCACAGTCTAATGGGAGAGCTTATTGGCAGATACCAGGTGTGGAATCCTCATTTCCATATCTAGAAAGTATCAACTGTTAAACTCTGTATTGTTAAGTTTGGGAGGATCTGGGAAGAATGTTGTAGGAATTTTCTTCAAATGTGTCATTACTATATTTCTTCCATGGAGAACTGATTGATTGAAGTACATATTGGTCTACCTTACAAAAAAGAATATAACGGGGTTGATAATTTGGTTTATAGTTTATCCAGGACAATGAAGCCTTCCTTTAAAAAAATCAGAAGTTTCAAACTATTTTCAGTATGAAAACCATTAAAAAAAAAAGGCTGATGGCATTCCTGACCTAATCTTGTATGGCAGAAGAAATGAAAGAGAACTCCAAAGTCTGGTCCAAATATTGAAGTATAAGAAGATATAGAGGTTTAAGTGGTCAGTATCCTCAATAAGTCACTACTGTGATTGGCCAGTCAAGGGAAAATGTGATTCTTTTAGGTAAGTCCTTTGACATAAAGAAGTTCCTCCTGGGAAGTCATTGAGTTCCTCTATTGATCCTTCATTTTTAGAAGTGTGGTCTGTCAATAACTAACATGTTACTCCAAGAAGCCAGTTTATGCCTAAGGAAATGTCTGTGGGACATCCAGAAAAACTGGAGAAAATACACCTTTTGATGGACTTGGAACCTGTGAATAGTATGCAATAATAATAGGTAACAGTTCAATGGAAAGTTTTATTGACAAGTTATAAAGAAGAGTGGGTGAGGAGGAGAAGGGAAAGGGGAAATGAAGAGGGAGATCCAAAAATCTAACTTGGACTCATAAACCAACATAAAATAAAAACCATATAAAAGCAGAGCTATGTGGTGGAGTTCTCCTAAGTTACCATTTTTCTCCCATGCTCCTCTTCTTCCAACAGTCTTTGCCTACCAATCATGCCTTCTTCTAGTGTTCCATCCTTATCTTTGCATGCTGCTCTTACAGTGGGCAGGCACAGAGACACTGGCCCATTCATCTATTAAGTCCTTTTCCCATTGGGGTGGCATGTTCCAGGGGAGGAGAAATGGGCTCCAAAGTGTCCTTCTGAGGGTCAGATCCATAAGCCCCAAATATGATGACTGGCTGGAGCTGACTAATTTGCATGTCAAGGTTCAGGGCATGTAAAGGATTTTTGAGTTATGTACCTTCAGAGAGAAAAGATCCTAGTGGATGGCAAGATATTATTTTTGGGCACACAACTGCATTAATCATAAAAATATTATTATTTTTCCAAACATAGCTTCTATCAACTAAGGGAGATTGTCATGGTGGACTCAAGGCCACCAGTCCTAATTGTATAACAGTGATGTTAGGCCATATTAAAAAATAATACTTCCAGAAATTTGAGAAAATGTTGGATTCACATTGTACTCTACCGTGTGTAGACAATAGCACAGAGTTCAATAATCTGATTTGGGAGATTAATAAACTGAAGTGTCCAGAAAAGGGCAACTGATATATTGAAGCCCATGTCATATAGAAAATCTGTTGAATGAATGGGGCATGCTTAGCTTCCAGAAGACTCAGACTGTTTCTTCAATTTTTGTCACAAGCCTAGATAAATAAAATCATATTCAGGGAGCAAATGTCATCATCAGAAAAGAAAAGAGAAGGCAAGTAGTCAGTATGGAACTCATTAGGAGCTAAGGCAGAGTAGCAAGGGCAAATTGCATATGATCTCTACCTTCATGTAAGAGAATGAGAAAAGAACTGGACAGATAGAGAGCAGAGATTGTCCTGAGGTTGGTAATTCAGAAATTAGCTGACATTTTTTTGTACGAACCAAAGATAAGCCTTTATAAAGATTTGTACAAAGTAGTTAACATCCAGGGATTCTTGTACTTGGTTTCCAGTTCCTGACTATTTATTCCCCACTGTGTAATTTGTGATTACTTTTTTCAATTCAGAACCAAGAGGTGAGTCTTACTGTTTATGAGGTAGCAAATATTACTGGATAAATAGCCTGCACGTTTTTTTTTTTTTTCTGGTCCTGGGTAGCAGAAATGAGTAGACAAAAGAGGTTGGATTGACACAAGTTGGACTTTGATGAATTATCCCCCCTATCTTCTTGGATAAGAAGCTTATATTTGAGAGAATATGAGTTTTCCTTTTTTCATTCATAAGGAAATGATCCAAGGGGACAGGGGAAACATTCTTTTGACAATTTTTACAGCATTGATTTTTCTCCTTTTATTTATTATATTAGAATACATCCCCCCCCCCCATGGAGTTTTAACTTTCCATACTCTATAGTTAGCATTGAAAGAAATGTTATTCACATAGCACGGAATAATGCCTCTTTGCTATAAATCATATGTGGAATCTTTGTAAGATTTTTTTCCATTTTTCTTTCCATTTTAAGTATGATGCCTTTAATAAACATGTTTGGGGCAAAAAAAATAAACCATATAAAATGGCCATAGAGCTAAGCAATTTATTTCAAATGTATAATCAATAACAACCTTAAAGGTGTGTGCTTATTGACAAAACATAAATATTGCATAGTTCCCATTTCTGCAAAACCTCATCAAGCTCTGAGAATCATTTCATGGGTATTGATGGATGCTGTTTTCTTTTAAACATTTTTGCTTATATGAAATAGCCAAGTTAAAAAAAAAATATATATATATATATATAGAGAGAGAGAGATGGGGCAGATCATTTTGGGAACATCTAGACATGGGGGAAACCCATTAAGCTGAGGATTTTTATTACTCACTTACCACTGTGTTGAGTAATTCAGAGGACTTTTTGAAAGCCAATAGCAAAGAAATTGCAATGGAGATCAATATATGAGCAGAAGAGCCAGCAAGAGAGTGAGAAGCATCATTAACCTTTAGAATTCATTTCTATACCTCCCACACAATGCCTGCCCTACTGCAATAGTGCTACTACAGAGCCCATTTTGAAGTGGCCGATTTTATTGTCTTTCAAATATGGATGCTACCCTGCCAAAATATCAATAAAGTCGCTGCATATACTGCCCCAGGAAAATTGCACATAGTGTACCTCCCCACTTCTGAATTTCCTTTGGCTCTAGAATAGGCATCCGATTACTTTTATAGCCACATATGCAGCTCATATCTGTAGTTCCCATAGTATTCCCTAACAAGCTGTAACGAAATGTTATTTCTAGTGTATATGGGGAGTGGATAGTGTCTTTATTAACATGTTTATAGGCCATATGATTTTTCTGCTGCATCCCTTGTAGAGGAGTGAATATGGAAGTAAATCAGAGTTCCAGGACCACTCACTCCTCAGTACTCTTAACTTCTGGTGTGAGTGTACCTGAGAGAATGGGACAGGTAAGAGATGATGGGGGTACAGCTCTCACTGATGTTTGACATGATTGCCAAAGGCTTTGATTGTCCCCGTGTCTGAGATCTGAGATGTCAGAGGCATACAGCTAAATGCATACTCTTCCCAGACCCACAAACAATGCAGGGAAGTAAAAATGTGTCTACACAGGGGCATGGGAAATGGACAACACAGAGCTGCCCTTCTTTGTGGCAGAGGTCTCTTTTCACTTTTCTTGATCACCCTCCATCGGAATCACACAACTCTACTACACTTGTATAAGTGGACAGCCCATTTTCAAATGCTGCCATTGCAGAGTGACCAAAATATTTGGATTCCTTGTTAGAACTGTTGGTACCAACTGCCCCGTGCCCAACGCCACTATTTAACTACCAGATTAGAATTAGAGTTTCATGACAAATTAGAATCAGTGAGGTACATGGTTGGTAATACAAGAGTTCTTAATTTTATTTTGTGGAACAAAAAGTTCTGAGGTAATCAGAGATTCTTAATATGATGTCAATGAACATGGCATTTAAATATATATGCATATATATTTTAATAACTATTTCAATATAATTAGTTCCCTTTGTAGTATATTCTATCTTATTTAATGTACTTAATTATTTAAGGAACTCCCATAGGCTTCACCAGACTGCCAAAAGGGTCCAACAACACCAAAAAATGTAAAGAACCTATAGGTTAAAAGGCTTGTCCTTGATTATATGACTAATAATAATCATAATATCTCACATTCATATGGTGCTGTCAGTAATACAAAATACTATGTCTGTATTTTCTCATCTAATTCTCGACAATCTTTTGAGGTAGATGCAATTATTAATCCCATTTCAGACAAGGAAATTTAGGCAGAAAGCATTAAGTGACTTGTATAGAGTCACATAGCTAATAAGTTTCCCGAGCCTGGATTTGAACTAGATTCTGGGTCCATCATTATATCCTCGTGGCATGGGCATTGTATCCCCAGAAACTCAGGCAAACTATTATCCGGGAAATTCCTTTGCTCCCTTACATCCTTGGGACTCCTAACCCAAAACATCTGATAACTCCTATAAGACCTGGGGAGGATTATCCTCCTTGGATTGTCCTTAGATTTAAGATGCACAGAGAGATGCACCTCCAGGTGCATCACACATCCATCTGTCCTCTAAACTATGAGGGTCACCCCTTAGGTCTCCAGGCAGACCTGGTCAGATGACCAAATCCCCCACTGAATGCCTGAGTGTTTACCAGCTTAGAGTCACCATGACACAGTATCACATCTATACTATTCTATTATAAAGAGTATAAAATCCCCAGAATTGATGTCATCTGGGGGACAGCTTTTCCATCCATGCTGTCCTCTCAAGGAATAGCTCTCTGTTTTATTAGAAATCTGTTACCCTAAAAACTACAATTCCCAGGAGCCCATTGACTTCCTGTTGTTATGTACTTCCTGTAGATGGGGGGGGGGGCATATTAGGCAGGGTGAGTTCTGGGCCTCAGCCTCTTTTGTCTCTCTTTGGCCTCCTGTCTTGAGCATGGCAGTGGTAAGCATGGAGATTTTAGACAGGCTGATTAGCATTGGGCATGTGTTTTATTTATTTGGTTACCTTTTTATTCCCTTACTTGTAATGATCATTAATAAATCTTTTTAAATATAACATTTTTATTATTGAGATTAATTTTGGCTTTTACACCCCATCTTGCTGTTCCACCTTGCTACCCTCCTGGCCATTCTCCACATTACTTTCTAAATTAATAAATTTCTCTTTTTGTTTTTTAAGCTAAGTTTTGGAGTCTTGCATTCTTCCAAAAGGTACCCTTGCCAAACCCCAGGGGTTCACCTTTGCACCCCACAACACTCTGATCCACTTTGAGTAAGTGTAAGAAGAAGGATTTAAATCACTCCGGATTTTGGCAGCTAAGTGATAGTCTAGATAGAACCCTGGCCCTAGAGTGAAAAAGTCTTGAGTTAAAATATAGTTTCAGATACTTGAATAACCTCAGGATTGTCATTTAACTTCTGTCTGCCTCAGTTTACTCATTTGTCAAATGGGTTATTGTAATAGCCCCTACCTACCAGTGTTGTTGTGAGGATAAAATCATGCCATTCTGCTTTGGACCAATAAGATAATTGTTGAGGTAGGCATCCCATGGGCCTGAGTGAAGCACAGGAAAGGACCTGGAAATGACTTGTTTTCTATCATGATTGGGCGGGTTAGCATGGGTGATCATAATTGTGCCATTAAGCCAAGGAAAGGGTACCAGAAGAAGAATGTTAGGAGACCTCCCAGAGTTTCTTTAGAGGAAGAATGCAGGAGATTTTGTGATTAGGAAGAAAGCTTTGGTGCCTGAAATCAATATTCCTGACACATAGAGATGTGAAGGGAAGCAGACTCAGGGTTGGTGTCTATGAGTCAGTTTTATTAGCCAGTCAAGTCAGGGGTTTGGTTAGGAACCCTGGCTCTGGACACATTTGCTTTTGATAAATATTTAACTTTCTCTAACTTTTTGTATCATTTTGTACTTCTGTAGATTGATAGAAGTGCTGTATGGCAAGAAAGGCTCTGAATTTAGAGTCTGAGAACATGGGCTCAAGTCCCAGTCACTTACTAACTGTGAGACCTGGGGCAAAACTCTTCACTTCAAAGGTTCTCAGTCTTCTCATTTGTAAATTAAAGGGACCAGACCCAGAGATTGCTAAGGGCCCTAACATGGTGGTAGTGCCCCTTGTAAATAATAAAACTTCCTTACACATACTGTTGCCTTGTGCCTTGAAGCAAGATGGAATGCTGGTAAAAATCCAGAAAGAATAAAAATTCAGTTGGTGTAGGAGGGACCTTCTAAGATAATACTAGAGAAGGTGTTGGATTTTGAGATTGCTGAGACTCTTTTATTTCTCCATAAATAAATGGTCAGCTAAGCATTATTTTAAAAAAAAAAAAGAATCTTTACAATTCCTTAGGGCAAAGAAGAATTGATGATTTGTTTTGTCTTGTTTTGTTTTGTTGTTTTTCCCTAGGGTAGACTTGGAACTCTGGGCTTTTCTTCACATAAAAAATTCATACATTTTTGTTATCTCAGAAGCAGGGTGTACAAATGGAATACAGTTGAAAAAATATTTCATTTGGAACCAATCCATAGGGGTTCAAGTCCCAGTTTCTCCTCTATAACTTTGAAGAAGTCACTACTGCTCTCTATAACGCAGTATCATCATCTGTAAAATGAGGACTTTGGACTAGATGATCTGTCGGTTCCCTTTAAGGTCCAGAATTCTATATCCCAAGTTTCTTTCCATTTCTGATATTCTGTGATTCTGTGAGTGATTGAATTCTGGAACACTATAAAGCTTTACAACTATGTGAGTTCGAAGGCTCCCTTCTCTTCAAGCTGGGACATGCTCTCTTTGACAGACTTCTCTTGGCTGAACCTGATATATGCAGGTTGTGGGAGTTGGAGAGACCTGGGCAAGAAGAGAAGGGGAAGAGAAGTAATCAGGGTTCCTTTCTTCCAGCCCAGAGGAAAATTGCTTCCTGCCAGTCCTCCTGCAGAACAATACCAGGAAGAGAATGAGGTCAGGACTTTGTTATCAACTGCAATGTGCAAGTCTCCACTTGAATTCTGTGTGTTTTTTAGCCTTTAGTGGTTAAGTCACTTTCAACCCAATTTTAAAATCATTTTCTATTTTTATTATCAATAAACACAAGGTCCCTTAGTACAGACTGTTCCATAAATGGGGGCAGAATGGGAAAATCATATCATTCAGAGTTTCAAACTCCCACTTTCATCTCAGTGGAATTATTCTGCTAAATTTGGGGTATTTCTTGGCAATGCAAAGCACTATGTGGGAATTCCAGCAGTTGGCTTTAGACCTCGGGGCCTGTTGCTTGGGGTTCTCTTAGAATAATGATATCTTATTACCTATGTGTGCTTGCTGCATTATGCACTCCTGACCACCATACTCTCCCATAAAATATGGTGGCAGGGGATAATATTCATTTAAAAAATGAAACAGAACTCTTTTTCTTCCTTGAATGTGGTAGAAGCTTCTCTTTGAAGTCAAATAAATATCTGGATTGTGTACTCAGGAGATAGAAACATGGAAAACTATGATTATACATGTGTTGAGCCTATGTAGTCATGTATAAGACTTCTCTGTGCCTTTTACTGACACCCTGACCTACAGAGTGGCAGTATGATTAAATAGTGAGGGATTCCAAATCCATAGACCTGGGTTTGAGCATCAGACACAACCCTTACTATCTGTGCTTTCTGACAAAATCTTTAACAACTTATAGTTCAGTTTCCACGTCAACAACTTATAGTTCAGTTTCCATGTCATGTTCCTCAGAGAGGAATCAGACATACTTGAGTTCAAATCTAGCATCAGATACCTAATAACTTAATGATCCCGAGCAAGAATCTTAAACCCTGACTGTCTCACTTTCTTCAATTTTAAAGTAAGAATAATAATTTTAATTGTTGTGAGAATTAAATCAATTAATATTCTTAAGTGTTCTACAAACCTCAAAGCCTTATATCAATGTTGGTAATAAATATTGTTATTTTCAGTAAAATATTAGTACTATTTCAGTACCTATATTAATAGATTTGTTGTGAATAAAGTGCCTCAGATGCCATAGGGCTTGACAGGGAATGCATCATGATTTCTAATCCCCTGGAGGCAGATGTATAGCATTTTACTCAGCTGGTTCATGACACCCCTTTCTAATTTATTCAAAAACCAAGAAAGCAAACTTTGGCTTGGAGAACTTAGATGATGCCAGCAGATACCATTCAAGAGAAGAGGTGGTGTGGTATAATGGAAGAAGACATTCTTTCTCCAATCCAGGCATTTTCCTTGAACATTCCATACTGGATTGTTCTCTGTCCTCTGTTATACCAACTGATTTCCTTGACTTTTTTAAAGCCTCAACTTAAAATTCTACCTTCTACAAGTCTCCCCCAATCCCTCTTAATTCCAGTACTTTTAATTATTTCCTACACATAGCTTACTTTGCATATATTTATTTGATTCCTTCTTTTATCCTCCAAAATATTTATTCCTTGAGGCCAGTAATTTGTCCCCTTGTAATTCCAGCATTTAGTTCACTGGCTGGAATTTAGTAAACACTTATTAAATGGTGATGAGTTGATTAAAAGAGCAATAAATTGGGAGTCAGCACAGTCAGGTCGAGTGTTTGTGTCTGCTAGTCTATCACCTTTAACAAGATTTCACTTCATAGAATCTCATAGCTCCATGCAAAAAGAAAATAAAAGTACAAGATGACCTTCATGATGCATTCCCAAATTCTGTGAACAAAACCAGTAATTAGATGTTTAAAGGGTTAAATAGTTCTTTTGGTTCTCCTTCCCATGATATTGAATTTCAATGCTGATTCAAGCCCCTGGTAGTTTAGAGCTAAGAACCAGTGTGTGGCTGCAAACTCCCACACTTCTTTCTCAATAATGTCTCTACTTTACTCAAAACCCCCTATGAGGACGCCCTCCACTTTCTGTGACAAAAACCTTAATGAAATTGTCTGGTCTCTGGCTTCCCTGGAAAGTGACTGGCCACTTTAAAAGCTTCTTGCATGATTATGTTATGAATTGTTCCAAGAATTTATTTGTATTTTGTAGACCCTGCTTTTTAGATCTTAGAACTGCATATACAAAATTGAGATAATGGTCTTCTGATTTCCAAACAGATCCTGCTGAAGCAAAAGTACATTAGCCCCAATAAACATAAAGAAACACAAAGCCCAGTTATGTTGAAGTTTCCAGCTGCAAAGCTTCCAATTAAAAATTTTCCCTTTCTTCACACAAGTAACATTTCCAGCATAGATAACAATTTCTGTAGGGAATGCTTTAATACCATTAATGATTTGATCTTTAGGCAGATATTATAAAAGAGGGTAGAAGACAGAGACAGAAACAGATCTAGGTGGGTGGAAGGTTACACAGCAGGGAAATCGTGTGATCTGAAAATATTAAAGGGTGCGCTCCAGTGTTAAAGAAACAGGATGAGGGGTACTTATAAAGTCATATGAGCATAAATGAGTACTGCTTTTTTTTAAGTGAAACTGAAGAAACCAAAGGCTACTTTTTTATATCCATTTGTAAAATTAAACAGTGAGTCTTACTGATTTCTTAATAACTCAGTCCTAGAAATGTACTCTTGAAGATAATAGGGAAGATTGGTCTGAATTTTTTGTTTGTAGTGATCAGGCTCCCCATATTATTCCTTTCACATTCCAGTTAAATTTGTTTGTTTAGACTGATTCACTGTTGCTTAAATGACCTGTCACTTCAGTCTCTTGAAGGCATACCCAACAATGAAAAATGAGAATGGACTTTAGAAATGGTGGAGTTCAACTCACTCATTTCACAGATTAAGTAAAAAGAGCCAGAAAACTTAAGAGAATTTAAAGCTATAAATGGGTTAAGAGAACACAATTCAAGAAAGAAAAAGAGAGTCCCAGCTTTCAAGAAGCTCACACTTTAAAAGGGAGACAATAGGTAGAAAATTATATGCAAACAACATGCAGGATAAATTGGCAATAATCAATAGAGAGAAAGTTAATAAGCAAACCAGAGGACATTAGTTCAAATTCTGGTTCTAAATCTGTAAGTGGTACTAAAGTTTCACAGGAAAAAAATCTTAAATCTAGGAATTTTCTCTAACCTTAGTTCCCTGATCTGTGCAATTAGATAGTTCTCCTAGATTTGGAATCCTTCTAATAAAAATATTATAATTCTACTTTTCTTGAGATTACTTATGCCATCTTTTTCTTTCTTGAAAGTGAAATGAATAATTTGAAAATGTAGAGTGCTCTCCATTATGGAAGTCTTTGGGCAATATCTTGATGATTGCTTATCAGAAATTTTATTTATCACATTCCTACAAAGATAGAGAAATGAATTTTCTGGTCTCTCACTTGCCCAGAAAATATATGACCACTTTAAATAATTCTTGCATGCTTATAATATCAAATGTTCCAAGATGTTATGGTATTTTGTAGGCACTTCTTTTTAGATCTTGAAACTATAAATACAAAACCAAGATGATAGTCTTCTGATTTCTTAAGAGGACCTGCTTTATCCAAAGTAAATTAGCCTATTAGAAACAAAGAAGCATGACCCCACTGACACCTTCTAACTGAAATTCCAATATAAAATTGTCAAGAAAAAAATTCCACAAAGTAAAACTCTACCATCTATCAGAAATTGTAGTAAGGCCTTCAGATTAAAAAGAAAAATTCTGTTCCTTTTCAGCTGGTTTAAAAATATATTTATTAAAGGGAATAAAACATATATACAAAAAATATGCTATTAGTGTCTATCATATAATTATAAATGAGTAGAATTCTATGACATGAAATGGTTTTTGATAAAACATGATCATCATATCATTAATTCTTAACAAGACGGAATTTTGGAGGTTATCCTATCTAACCCCTTCATTTTAAAAATTAGCACTCTATGAGCAGTTTGGTGACACAGTAGAAAGAAAGCCAGTCCTCGAGACAGAAGGACCTGGATTCAAATTTGATCTCAGACTCTTCCAAGCTATGTGACCCTGGTGGCCCTTACCATTCTTCTGCTTTAGAACTAATACTTAATATCAATTCTGACACAGAAGGCAAGGGTTTAAATATATATAATATATACATATATTCATTTATTTTATTTATTACATAACATATCTATATGACCCAGAGAAGTAAGTGGCATGCCTGAGACTCACAGATAGCAATATCAAATTCTGAATCCCCATCCTCCTAATTTTAAGCACTACTTTCTCATAATTCACAACCACCTTAGAACAAAGGAGGGTTTTAGGTTATGCTGGTGAAATGTTAAAAAAATAAAAGTTCTTTCTTTTTTAAACTGTAAAAACTTTCATTGAAAGAAAACAGGAGCTCTAGCAGCCTGAAACTGACTAGCTTCTCTCAGACTTTGAATTTCGTCTCAGGATTGGTCCTTTATAGACCAATCCTGGGCCTGGAAGTAGAGGGTGTGACCCCTCCATAGCATGGGATTGGTCCAATTCAAGACCAATCCCTCACCAGTAAGTAGGGGTGTGGTTCCTCCCCCAGCACAAGACCAATTCCATAAAAGGAAGTAGGAAGGCGGGACCTCTGTGGCATGCTGTGGGAGGCAGTTACCCTGGCTATAACAACTTAAAATCCACATTGGGAAATATGATTGGCTCACAAAGGAGCTTAAAAGGGAGATGAGGAAAGGGTGAGGTCTCAGAGCAGTCAGAAATCTTGACTTTTAGAGCTGTTCAAAAAAATTATGAATTATCGTGGGAAATGAGTTCTGTCACACTCGAGGTCATCAAGCAGAGAACTAATGACAAAGCATTTTTTTTTCTCTTTATGGCATAGTTTGAACTAAATGGTTTAGATATTTTACCAATGTGAAATTTTCAGGCTTATCATTCCATGCTGATAATTATAAAATTTGAAACGTATTGTATTTAGGTGACAATGATCCATTTAAGAAGACATTTACCATAAATAAATTTAGATAAAGACTTCTAATTTTGTAAATTGTAATTCACAAGACTTAGAGATGGAAGGGCCAAAAGGATTAGTTAGTTCTATACCTCTCCTCCTTATTTAAGCAGATAAGTAATCGGAAATGTTAAAAGGGGAAATAACTTAATTTATGCTATTCATATAGAAAGAAATCAATCCATGATTCAAATCCAGATCCTCTGACTCCAACTCTGCTATAACTGTCATGTTCCCTATTAGATAACAAACTCCTTGAGAACAGGTTCTGGGTTGTATCTTTGTTTTCACTCAAAAAGGAGCAGAGCTTTGAACAAAGTGGGTGCTCAATATTTTGATGGAGTTACTGATGTGTTGGAAGTTTAATTCACTGAAACTCAGATAAGAAGAAACCATTATAGATAGAGATTCTGGAGTCATTAATATTGAAGAGAGGCTTAAAGCCATGAGAATGACAAATAAGATACGGGGAAGCAAAGGAAAGCTCAACAAAGGATTGAGCCTTAAGTCTATGTACTCGTATCTGTTAGGAGTTGCAAAGTCAGAATGTTTTAAGAACACATATGAAACTACCAAACAAATGCTATATTTATGAAACCAGTAATCACATTTATATAGACTTTGGGGTTTGGGATCATTTTCATTTCTAGACGCTGAGAAATAGGGATTATATTGTCATACATCGTTTAAATATAGGGAAACTGAGTCAGAAAGTGATTGGTGTGTAAGAGTCATACCACTAGGATGTTGTAGAGCCTGCTTCTCTGCTGCTGAGGCCAGCAATTTCCTAAGTGTACTTTTAGATAATGTCTGTAAATACCCTATTTAAAAAAATAGGTGTATCAATTATTTTAATGTTTCCAAGAATAATTTCATCACCAGCTTGTTAGTCCAGTGTTTTCCCCTTGGGAGTCAGGAATAGAGAAAATTATGAATTTGCTATCAACTTGGACCTGCAAAAGGTTATATTTGGATTGTATTTTCTGATTGGGATACAAATAAGTAACTGAGAATATTGACCATAAGAAGCGTAATAGAATTCAGACTCATTGGAATTTTATTGGTATCTATTCTTTGGGGAAGGAGAAGATAGAAACAAATAAAATTATGCCTAGGATATATATATATTTGGCTATTCAGTGCATCTAACAGTATGCAATTGAAAAGGATGAGAAGAAAGTTTTATTATTCACTTATTCTCCTTCGGTTTAAATAATTTTCCTTGGTGATATTTTTAAGAGATTTCAAGTAACCCCCAATACCCCATTTGTGGCAGTATTATGCAATTCCTAATTCCTAATTTCAATCTTCAATCAACAAACGTCCATTGAGTACCTATTACATGCCAGGCACCCTGTATAAAAGTTAAATTTAGTTTCTACTGATAAAGGTATTATATTTTATGAGGTTTATTAAAGATTATTAGAAATCAAGGATAAATAAATACAAAATAAGAAGAGCACTTGCCTAGGGCACATTAGCCCATTCACAACCTACTCATTACATCTTGCCTGCCAGGTAGAGACACATGTGTGCTTAGAAGCAGAAGAAGAGAGGCTCTTGGGAGGCAGAGAGACCTTTAAATACTATATTGTGTTCTTGCACTCAGGTGAGGACTCAGATGAGATTATAGGGAATTCTGGGAAGTACCAAGGACTTCTGGGGATTGAAGTCCAGGATTCAAATCTCTATTTTTACACCTGCCAAGCACTGGGAGTATGACAAAAGTCCAGAAGCTCACATTCTGTTAGAAATGTGATTTTTTTCCCTCTGTAACCTTGGATATGTCACTTCCCTTCCCTTGAATTTCATTTCTTCTTTTATCAAATTAGAGGATTAGGCTAATATTTCTTTTCCTAATGATCCATATATCCAATAACAAGTGAAAATAATAATAATAGTGGGAATTAATATACCATTAAGGCTTACAAAGCACTTTACCTATATTATCTTATTTGGGTTTTGTGGATCTGTTTGATATTAGATAGCCAGCTTTGAAGCCAAGAAAATACAGATTCAAGTCTTACCTCTAAATCATGCTAGATGGGTGACCAGAGACAAGTCGTTTAGCTTCTTAGGGTTCTAGGTGAGAAGTTGTTGACCTGAACTGGTCATGGGAATTTCCTTTTATTTTCTATATATCCCTTTGAAGTAGGCAATCCTGACATTATCCTCAATTTTCATATGAGGAAATCAGAGCTTAGAGAGAAGTAGCTCACACTCTATTGCAAACCAATGGAGTGCCATAATTCAATTCAACTACCTGTCTTTGTTTGATTCATTAAATCATCCTGTCATTAAATCAACACTTGAAGGTTGTAAGACTGTCTCTTGATTGATTAGTAATTGGCTCAGACCTATATCTTCTGATTGCAAATCTAGGGATCTTTCTACTACATCATGCTACCTCGTTTCTTCACACATATGCTAAAGAGATTCTCTCCATTATCTTGATGTCAGGGTCTCCTCTAGGTGAACTGTAAATACACAGCAAAAACGTGCCCTCTTTTCTATAAAATATATAGAATGAATGAATACCATAGTTTCCTTTTTATAAAAAAAAAAACTTATCATGGAAAAATATTCTAAATTAATTAATTAAATAAAAAATTTCAATTAAAAAACAAACCAACCCTTTATCTTCTATCCTAGAATCAATACTGTCAATTTATTCCAAAGCAGAGGAGTAGTAAGGGGTAGGCAATGGGAGTCAAGTGATTTGCCCAGGGTCACAGTTACTTTTGAGCTAAAGTAGAAGACAATTTGGACAATCAGACATTATTATCCTAAAGACTATCTAGGACTCAGAGCAGAGCCTTCAGTATATTGATTAAATTCTTCATAAAGGATTTATATGAAACCATAGCCCAAATCACTCACAGAATAGGATCATATGGAGATATTTTTGTTGTTTTGATGTTTCAGCCATGTTTGATTCTTTGTGATCATTTGAGATTTTCTTAGGAAATATATTAGACCTTCTCCAGATAATTTTACAGGTAAGAAAACTGAGGCAAATAAGGTAAAGTGACTTGCACAGGGTCACGCAGTTAATAAGTATCTGAGGCCAGATCCTGATTACAGACCCAGCCCTTTATCCACTGTGTCATCTAGCAGCTATGGAGGTATTCTCTACAATCATTAAATTATATATCAGTCAAAGTTTAAAAGTAAAGCCAACTGCTAAGAGATATGGACATGATGATCCTGGGTTAAATTAGTTGGTGGGAGGAATTTGCAACTCTTTGAATTGAGCAGAGGAAACTTGATAAAGTGTAATAAGCATTACATTTGGTTTCAGGCAACCTGGATTCAAAATCTATCTTTGGCGTTTACTCTTGGTAGATCATTGGGCAAGTAATTTAACTGAAAAAAAAATGGTGTTTTCAGGAATAAAAAACGTTTGGAAAAAAGAGCAAGACTAGGGAGAAAGATCAGAAGTTCTAGTGATCTAGCCATGTAGATTTAAAGATATTTCTTGGATATCCAGTTTAAAATATCAAATGGGTAATTTGAGATCTGAGATTGATGCTTAAGTGAAAGCCTAGGCTTACAAATATAGACACAGAATTCCTCTCCATCAAGTTGATAATTAGTCTTATGGTGGTTAATGATGTTACCCAAATGGAGCAGACATGAAGAAGAAAAGATAGCCCAAGACAGAAAGCCCCTTTTTAGAGGGTTTGATCTGGATGCTGAGCCCATGAGGAGCCTGAGAAGTAGCAGATAAATAGAAATAGAATCTGGAATTAAAAGTGTCTAGAAAAAAAAATCAGTGAGGTATATTCAGTAGGATTGTGGTCAGCAGTATCAAATGGACCAGAGAAGGATTACTCTTGAGAAAAGATGATCAGATTTGGGGATCAAAGCGTCATTCGTAATTTTGGAGAAAGCGATAGCAATTTAAGAATGAGATTCAAAGTCAGATTCCAAAAGGTAGAGGACTGAGGAAAAGGAAAGGAAGAGGAAACAGTGAGTATGGACAACTTTTTTTTAAGGAGAAAGGGAGGAACAATAAAAGCTTAGAGCTTGAAAAAATAGTAGTATCTACTGAAGGGATTTCTTTTTTGAAGAATACGGATAATTTTTTTTTTTTTTTTAGGAAAGAAGGAAAAGAATCAGTGGTTACAGAGATGTAAAAGATTTGAGAAAGAAGATGTTTGAAATTATAATATTTTTAAGGGGTAAATTTAGGGGGTTTTGACTGAATGTATTATCCTAGTGGTCGCCAGGGATTGATTCAATCCCCAAAAAATACTCAAGTCAGTTTGGGATTTTTATGGTAGTTAATTACAATAGAGGGAGGAAGTAAGAAAAAGAAGAGAGAGAAAAGGGTATAAGATTTCTCTAGCATAGCCTAAGCCAAAGGAAGTTCAGAGAACTTAGCTACAAGGCTTCCTGAGAAGATTAAAACTAGCTTGACTTCCAGCCAAGAGGTCTACTCTGAGATGAGAGGACTCCTAAGAGGATATTGCTTTTAGGAGGTAAAGGAACAAGGAATCAGCTTAAAATACTCACCCAGGTCTCTCAGGGAAGACCCCTCACCTAATCCACACTATAGAGCTTCTCCAGTCCCTTACCCACATGCCACAAATGCCAATCATCAAGACACCAAACACCGCCCAGTACTCCCCATGCTGCTGACAGAGACCAATGTCTCCGCAAGCAAGAGTGAGAGCTAGAGCCAAGTCCAAGAGAGAGAACTGAGAGAGGAAGTAACATGAAATATGTAGACTGTTCTTTACATCATTTTCTGTGTCTCACATGTACCAATGGTAGCTAAAGCTTGACTTAGGACAGCCCAGGGGGGTCTGTCAGTTGTTTCTTACTTGTCACTTGCTAGCACATGTCTGTCATAGGCCATCCTCCTCAACATTTAATCCTTAAGTAGGAGTGTATACATTCCTGGTTGCTAGGATTTTAAAGACTAATCATAGTGGAGAAAATTTAAAATTCACATATATTGTAGAAGATGAAAGGCAAAGTTTTCAATATGAAATTATTTAATTAATTATTTCAAGAAGTTAGACTACCATGGTGCCAAAGATAGACTGTAAGGGTAAGAGACAGGTGGTATGAAGATTGCTAAAAGTCTTTTGCAGCAGATGAGGCATGAGGCCATTGGTGTTAGGGAAATATTCAACAGCTTCATGAGCATGGTTGCATGAAGTTGAGCAGGTGGATGGGAACAAAAAGACAACCTACCCCTTCATTCTTTCATTTCAATTGGACTTGATTTCTACCTCATTCATAAAGCAGGGAGGGGATTTGTCATGTAATTTCTTTGTTTTCTTAACAGTAGCCCAGATAAATAAATACCCCAAACCAGCGCTATAATGAAGGATCAGCAGGTTAATTAGGGAGATGAGTGGAGAGCCAGCCTCCTCCACCCTGCTGAGCACCTGCTGTCTAGTTAATTCGTGAAGCAGGGCTGGTAGCTGCAGCAGCGTTGGCCACCTGCTGTTTCCCCAGCTACAAGTACTATAAAGAAGGTGTCCACAGGGAGGGAAAGCAAATTATATAAATTGAATTTATTACTAATCAGTTGGTGCAATGATGTATTGCGAAATTCAAGTTTTATGAACTAAATCAAAAAGACAAGGAAAGGTTTGACTATCCTCATCTTAGAAACCATACAATGCAGAAGAAAAGATGATCGGCATAGGATTAGAATTGCATGGTACAGGGAAAAGGGGAAGTCCTGGGTGAAGAAAAGGAAAGGGGAATCCCTATTAACTGGTTGGACTTATTGCTAATTTACTTTAGTTCCTATCAGTCAGGCAGCACCTTCATCTTCTATCATCAGCCACATGCTGTGAAATACATGTCATCCCTATTCCAAAAAAAAGTCAGTCTGCTCCATTCTTATCTTTGAGATTTGTAAGGCATTGTGTCTTGTCCTGGCAGTGGCCTGAGGAAGATAAAAACCCAGTCTAGGTCTTCTTAATATTGAATAAGATTTAGATTTCAAGATTTCTGTAGTTGCGTTTAAAACACTTTTCCTAAGGGTTTCCATAAAATTTCTAAAGACCAAGGCTTACACCAAGGAATAAAGAGGAAATTGTACTTGCTTCTTATAATTGATGAAGACTTCTGCAGAAGATTTAAACCATTTTGAGCTCAGTCTTTACAGTGGAGAATCAGGAAGCCTATGGTTTTCACTTTTTTATTTAAAATATGCTTACATTGCTATATTAGGAATAAGAGGTCCTGAGTTTAAAATCTTACCTCCATCTCTTGTTAACTGTGGGCAAATCACCTGGCTTCCCTCTGTCTTATTTTCTTCTTCTATAAAATGGGAATAAATGGATAATCATAGCACCTACCTCCCAAGGCTGTTGTGAGGATAAAACGATATAAATGTATAGTGCTTAGTACAGTGCCTAGCACATAGTAGGTGGTATATAAATGTTAGCTATTATTATTATTATTATTACCCATGTGACCTTGGATAAATCATTTAACTTCTAGAAGTTTGTTTTCTCAAGAGTAAAATGATAGGGTTGGACTTGATGTTCTCTGTGGTCACTTCCATTTCTGTGTCTACAATCTTACAATCCTATGATTCTGCTTAAGACAAATCAGAAAATCACTTATTTTCTTTTTTCTCCCTCTTCTCAAGGCAGAGTATTAATATTTTTCTCTATCCCTTTATTTAACTTCCCTGAAAATCTCCCTTAGCATTTCATATTGGAGCCATATGTAGGTATGAGAAAAAAATGCCCTAAATAACTTCTGATTAGAGAAATAAACCAAAACAATTCCAAGATATCATCTCATAGCCATTAGATAGACTAAAATAACAAAAGAGGAAAGTGACAAATGTGGAGGGAATGTGGAAAAATGGGGACACTAATACACTGTTGGTGGAGCTGTAAACTGATCCAGTCATTTTGGAGAACAATTTGGAATTAAAACCAGAGTTATAAAATTGTGTAACCCCTAAACCCAGCTACCATTGCTGGGTCTGTTTTCCAAAGAGATCATGGAAAAATATAACCAATATGTTCCAAAATATTTATAATGGCTCTCTTTGTGATGACAGAGATCTGGAAATTGAGAGGATACCCATCAATTGGGAATGGCAAAGCAAATTATGGTATATTATTGTGATGGAATACTGCTGCACCATAAGAAACTTAAGAGCAGGCTAATTTTAAAAATGTGGAAAGAACTACATAGCATAATGAAGAGAGAAATGAGGAGAGCAAGACAATATTATACAGTTACAGACAATTTTTGAAAAATAACTTATTAATATTGCCTCCAGGGAATGAACTGAAAAATGGAAACATGAAAGACATAATTTATATATACATATTGGTCATCCAAACAATGCTTTCTATGATGCAGGGAAGGGAAAGAGGGGCTAAGACTCTTGTAAATAAATTCTATTAATAAAAAAATATATATATTATCACATTGGTGTTTTAAAAAATCCATGATTTCATTTGTATGGTTGATCCCACCAGCAAAGCACATTGGAATACCTCCCACAACTTAGTAGATGATCTTTATTATGTGATTTGGCCCTAATAAACCTTTCCCTGTTGGTCAAACTTATGTTACTGAGGCTCTCAAATAGTATGTAGACTGGTTATAGATCATAGATACTATCCATCTGCACATCCATGTGTCAAACCAAATAATTTTTGGAAGAATGTTTAACAGTCCCCTACTGCTTGATGATATTTGTCTTCAAGAACCCAGCATGATATCATTATAAGAAACATTAGAGGATAATATTGGGTGGGGGTGGGAGATCAATGACATCTATGTCTACTATTTGTCTTTATTCTTTTCAGTTCCCCTCATCATAATTCATTCAGGGACCCTTTAGATCAATAGCATTTCTGTTCCCATCTTGCAGATAGGAAAAGTGAAGCTAAAGTTCTTTACAAATGTTTAAAGCAATATATAAATCCTGTTCATCCTCCTCCTCCTCTTCCTCCTTCTTCCTCTTCTTCTACCATCAAGTTGTTTTAGAATAGGTTACCCAAGAAATGAGGACTTTTATTCTTTAGTCTTCTGCTTTTTATATCAGCTATCTTCATAGATCTCAAAATTGAAAGTAAAATTAGAAATAATTTTGTTCATTAAATGAAAACATAATATTTTTGTACAGGTTGTCCCTCATTCCTGGAACACTTTTCCTCCTCAGCTTTGCTTCTTGGAATTTTTATTTCACTTCAAGGCTCATTTGAAGAATCATGTCCTAAGAACCTTCCCTGATTCTCCAGACTGTTAGTCAGCTGCTCTCCCCCAGTTTACTTTTTAAATGTATAGTTTAGCTATCTTATATTTACTTATCAGTAAACATAGAATATTTGCCCCATAGAATGTATACTCTTTGTAGTTGAACATTGTCTTGTTTCCATTGTTTGTTTTCAGCATCTAGTAAAGTGAGATAATGATGATGAATTAATATTATGTCAAGAAGTATGTGAACATGGGAAAATCATTACTATTATCAAACGCAGTGGGTTATAGGAGTAATGGCTTTCAGTGAGCCTAACTCCTCTAGAAATAATGTTAATGGCCTTCAAGGGGCCTGGAGTGGTGTTTTTACAACCCCAATAGTTGGCATTACCATAAAATTGCATGAGAGGGAATCAGTCTGATCGGCTATTTTAGTTCCTTTTTATACATGCATCCTTGAAAACACACTAAAACTTTTCAGTCATTAGGAAATTGCTGAATGCACCAAACATTGATTTCACAAATCATGCTGAATAAAACTCGTAAGTACTTTTTCTTGTTGCTAATCAATGACATGGAATTCCAGAATTGGAGCATTAAAAGGAACCTCAAATATCATCTTATACAATCTGTACCTGAATAGGTACCCAATCCTTTATAACAAAATCTTGAACAAATTGAGGTTTATTCATTTTTAGAGGACTCTGAATAATGGCATGGTCACTTCTCATTAAGAAAGCCCAGACCACTTAAGACAATAATCAGAGCTAGGATGTTTTTTTCCTTAAACTGATTCAAAACCTACCTTTCTACAGCTCTCACTATGATTATAAAATTAGAGCTGAAACAGATCAAAATTAAGTCCAATTCTCACCCTTCCTCCTCGTTTTACAGATGAAGATATAGTTAAATGACTTGTCCAGGGTCACATTACTATTAGGTATTGAAAGTAGGATTTAAACCTAAGGCAAAAATTTTCTCCAATTACTCTGCCTGTCAAATACCTAGTCCTATAATAATAGCCTTGCCCTTTTGAGCCAAGAAGAATAAATCTTCTTCTGCCTATAACTTTGGTACTTCAGTAGAATTCATGAACCCTTTAGTTGGAGGATTCCTCTTAACAATTTGTCAATTTTTATCGTGTTGTGAAGTTATTTTCCATATACTTTCATCAATCATTCAAAAAGAATTTACTAAGTACCTACCTACCCTATGGCAAGTACCATTCTTGGTACTTGGTGATACAGAAATAGAAGTAAAATAGTTTCTATTTTTAGAAGCCCATATTCTTTAGAATGGAAGCCATATGTGCTTTAAAAAAAAAAAGTTGCAAGGCAATTTTGGCAGAAAGGCATTGTCACCAAGGGCTATGGAAGGCAGTATTTGAACATAGTTTGAAAGAAACTAAAAATTCTAAGATTTGTGTCTGTGGAGGAAGAAAATTCTAGGTATGGTTGATGTTTGTTTCAAAGGAATGGAGTTGGGAAATGGAATGTTATAATTAAGAAAAAAGTAAGAAGGCCAGTCTGGATGAATCATATAATGAATGAATAGCAAATACTCTATATTGGAAAGACATGTAGAAGTCAGGTTATGAATGCTTGAAACATCAAAGGAAGAGCTTGCATTTGATCCTAAGCATAATAGAGAGCCACTAGATTTAAATGACTGCGAGTGGTATGGTTAGATATTTGCTTTAGGAAAGTCACTTTGATAATTTTATGATGGTGGATTGGATGGGGGAATTATTTGAATAATCAACTAATTTGAGTTAAGGCAAGGAAACTATAATTTCTTGGCTTCTTTAGGTGATCTGCTCAACACACTGGAGAACTTTCTTTGGGTTTTTTAATAGTATTTCAACAACTATATGTTTCACCTTTTTTTCCTTGCTCTCATTAAATAGCTTGTTCACATCTATTTATGGAAATATGGATGTTTGATTATATCTTCTGTCACATTTTCTATATTAAAAGATATTTACCTTGGTACACACTGTTTGAAGGCCAGGGAGACTACATTCCTTGCCTCCCTTAGGATGCTTAAAGGATTTGAGAGTTTCTAGGTTCTGCCATTGGCTCCAGCCCCTTCTAATGGTATTCCTATAATTGTAGGAGATTTCCAGAACCCCTGCTCCATTTAACCATTTAATGGTGAATTAGCTTTTACAAAAAAAAAAAATACTTCAAATGTATATCAAAAAGAAGAAACATACAAATCTTTCTCCTCAACATCCAGGGCATAATCTACTCCCTTACCACCAGCCATTTCCTAATTCGAAGTCCAAAATGGCCTTCTTTCCCTTCCTCTTGCTTGATCCCTCACCACTCTAGCTTCTTAGCACTTTTCTCCTTAGCTCTGTAAAAAAGAGGTATTCTTGTTTTGCTTGAGATCTCAGGTCTTAAAGCCCCTTCTCCTCCTGGGATCTTTTCCAGGTCCCCCTGGTTCTTCCCAGGCTCCCATACTCTCAAATTCCAATGGTCTCTACCTGTCCATCAAATCATTTTTCACATTCCAAGCCTCCTGCTCTTATAGCTTTCTGACTGTCCATGTATCCTGTTACAGCCACATGGAGCTGCCCATGCCCTAAAATATACATTTTACAAGGAGACAGCTTAATGTTTTCATGTTGCCCAGGCTTGTGTGTATCTTCCAACTTGTGTAGACCTTCAGTAAATCAGCATAGCCTAAGCATGCCCAGGAGGTTTCTTGAATTTTGTCTGTAAAATTTATTTTTAAACAAGTAGGCTTCATGCTCTTCTTTTATTGATCTCTTTGGAGAAGGGGTTGTATGTGCTTTATATATTAAAACAACAACAAAAAAAGTTTCCATGGTTCAAATCCAGGTCCAGTGAGATTTCTATCAGCTATACCTAGACCTGAAAAGACCAAATAAAATAGAACCCCAAGCCCATCTATCCTTCCTTACCAATTTAGTTCATCCTGTGGGTGAACTTTGATCTTTACTCCCTAGATTCTGCAAAAAAGACTGTTTAATTGAGTGGTTATAAAGACAGTATCTTCAATCTTCATGGGCCCAAAGAGACTCCTTCCATTTTTGTGTGCTAGGGAAAAGACACATCTTCTCCCAGAAGCAGGTTTTCTTTTCTTAGGTAATCTGGGCAATCTGAAAAGCCCTATTAGATACACCTACTTTGAATCTTTCTTTTACTGATTTGATCACTTACAAGTTTGAATTTTATGACCCTGCAACATTTAATGATTCACAGTTATACAGTCTCTCAATGTGGATATTTGTGTTTTTTTATATATTTATTTTTATATATTTATATATATGTTTATTATATATTTATATTAATAAAAATATATATCATATATTTTTATATATTTATATATATGTATATTCTTTGGCACTAAGGAAAATTTGGGGAGCATTGACACTACTACACAATTTTCCAGCCACAATTTCCCTCTCTTATCTTCTCCTATCCAATTCTGGAGTAAGGTTGTTATCAAGGTATGTTGCTTGTCCTAAATTAAAAACTAGTTGAGTAACTCCTGAAGTTTCCCATCCTTGATTGCATGTTGGAATCTGGGCAATAGACATCTTTCACGCACATAGAATTTTCTTGGTGGATTGCTGGAGTCTCTTTAATTGTCATGGATGTCACTAAGATGTCCCTATCATGTTCTGAGCTGTAATCAAAATTTTATCTGCTAACTGAAAACATCTAGAAAATTCAATATTTTTAAGGTACTTCTCTCTGATTTGGGATTTGCTGAGGATATTGATCCTTACAGGATGACATTGGCAAGCACCTTTGTGGATCATACCTTTGTGGATCATACCTTCTTTGCTTAATATTAATAATTAGAGAATCATTGAACTAATTTTCTTCTTTTGCTAGATCTAGGAATTCTGTATGTTCTCAGCATATACTTGAGAGATCTTTTTATTTATAATTTTGTTCTACTAAGTTCAACATATTCTTTGTAATAAAAAATGAAAAACATAGCAGGATAATTCCCTCTCTACAACACTTAACTAATAATATGACTATAAAGATATGGTTCAATATAGATGATTATTTGTGAAAGGTTTCAAATGTGAGTCATTAGTTATTAATGCTTTTTACAGTCATTTTTGGGGGTGGAGTGGTGAGAGGAGGAAATTCAATATTATTATTCATGACATGCATTTCTTTTCAAATTTACTCCTTACTCAAATAGTTTAAAACTTAATCCTGAGGGCACTTAAAAAAAAATGGAACCTTCTGCATGACTTTCAATGTATGTAGCCAAATTTAGTTGTTTTCAGATATTTGAAGACATAGTTATGTTTTCCCATCCTAACTATTCTCTTTTCCAGGCTAACTTTATTTTTATTTTAATAAATAAATAATAAAGCCAGGGACTTTGTCTTAACTAATATCATCTGCCCTCTGACACCTAGCAAGTTCTTCAAAAATAATCCTAGTTTATTTTTTAAGTTTATTTTTTTAAGTATTCCTAATTTATTAAATATATTTTGTGGTTGTGATTGTCCCTGATGCTATAGTTTCAAATTACATCACCACAGAGGCTGACTTCTGGACAAACTAAAAGCTGAATTTTGGCATCTAGAGCTTGAATCCAAAATTTAGGTGTTACCAGATTAAAGTAGAAGATAATGATTCTAATATATATCAATCCCCCCTTATTGTTTGAATAAAATATTTCTCTCTTTATTGAATAGATTGTACGTACATCAAGAAAAAAATGACTGTTGTGTCTTATTCATTTGAATAACAATGTCAACACTGGAGATTTCTGAACTGAGGCATGAATTGGACTAGAAAACAAAAGTCATATCCCATATTTTTTTCTTCAATCTTAAATTTAGGCCAGTGTATCCTTCTTGAAATATTTGACAAGAATAGAAATAATCTGATCATCACCCACACAAACTCTGTTTGAAACCTGTTTCCAGAATGATATCTTAAAATTCTAGTTAATTTTCAGATACATATTCACAAACACACACTCATATATTGAGAGTCAGATTTAGGAGACCTAAAATGAGCTTCCAGTAAGGGGTGAGATAATATTGGGGGAGAAAGCAACACCAAGAAGCAATTGTGGAAAGCTATTTGTCTATGTAGTTAAAAAGCCAACAGTCTTGAAACACTCCGACATAGATATTCACTGGAGAAAGCAGACCTCTTCATGGGGTTTGGAATTGATTTCTTTGCTCAGATTATTTTTGAGTCACAGTTTGGAATCATCAGCTGTGTTTCATCTCTTAGCTAAATAGTAGATATGGTCAGAGTTAAACAATAGTAGCCCTTTTTCAGAACTTTCTCAAATCATGTCTGCAGAGGGACTTTGGTAATTTGTTTATCTCTCACTATTTCCTCCACTAGCAGACTCCATTGCCTGCTTGTAGTGTGCTGGTGACACTAGACCCTCAAAGACCATTCCAAAAGAGGAAAAAAAAAACAAAAAGCATCAGATAGACTATAATACTGGAGCCATCTTGAACTGGCTTTTAAGTCACTGGTTAAATTTTCTGTGTAAGATTTTATAGCTTGGAAATCAGCAAAAGTTACCCCAAAAATGAAATAAAAAAAAGTCTTTTTGATTACTTTTGCCTTTTAAAAAGAAATGGTGGGGGAGGTAGTAACTAGGTGGCTCAATACATAAAAAGTCAGGCCCAATGTCAGAAAGTCCTGGGTTCAAATAAGATCTCAGACTTCCCAATTTGTGATTCTGGGCAAGTCTCTTAACCCTAAAAATTGTCTAGCTTTTACCATTCTTCTACCTTGGGACTGATAATTATTATTGATTCTAAGACAGAAGTTAAGGGTTTAAAAAAAAAAGGAATGGAGAAAATGTTAATTATGCAGATTAACTTAAAGCTATGTCATGTGTACATTTTTTTTGAGTTGTTTGTTAAATATTTACCAGCACATTCCTGGGCAGTTCATACCAAAATGAAAAGGTTTCAAGTACAGATACCATATTCTGGTTCTGATAATCAAAGACTAGCCTAGCTAAATCTGGAAAGGCTCTCCTCAAGAATTACTACAAGCTAATAATATTCCTGACCATAGAAATTCTCAAAGAATTTCTACAAAGATTTACATAATTTGCAGTCTTCTCCAGTGGAGAAGATACCTACACTAAAGAAAAAAAAAATAAGGTCCTTAGAGTTCTGAAATATCTCTCTATAAATCAAAATACCTTCTCTGAGTATTTCACGTAAGTGAATCTTCTTCCTTTGTCTCAAATTTCATAATTTATATTTTTTGTGGCCCCAAATTAACCATAATATCAGTAGTAGAGACTGTAAATTTGAAGGTAATACCCATCTTTGGTCTTAGAGTTTTGACTTTAAGACATATGTTATGGTATATACAATAAAAAAGACAAATTAACACATTTCTTAATCACCTAATATGTATAGGTGTGTGCTAAGTATTGAAGATAAAAGAGGAAAATCAAAATAGCTCCTGCCTTCAAGAAGCTTACATGGTTCTTGAGATTATGATTTGTACATATATTAGCATATAAATATCTAAATACACTGGAGATCAAGAAAAAGTCAAAAAACAATCTTTAAGACAATTTGATAAGGAAGAAATCACTTTCTCTACAGAGATAAAGAAAAGATTCCTGGACAAGGTTGTTACCTTGACAGAGGAGAGATTTAAACTAATGGACATTACAATAGAGTATGTTTCAGGAAGGAAAGACAGCCTGCATGAATGTAAAAAGATAGGAAGGTGAAAATTTAGGTCAGATTACAACTACTGGGTCAATGTGGCTGAAAAGTAGAGTGTATAAAGAATGGTAATAGTATATAAAGTTATAAAGAGGTTAGAATAAACATTATGCCTTGTACTTAATAGGGAAATACGAATAATCTTGAAGTACAGAAATAGCTACAATGATAATGGCTTGTCTATTATCCTAGTATATGAAGTCTTGTAGATTCATTTAATTTAAGTTATCTCTGGGACAGTAACCAAAACTTAGAAAATATATAGCTGAGCAGAAAATTTATGAATTTTAAAAATATATTTTAAAAAGAATACAATTTTTAAATAACTCCAGATTTAAAAAGTTGAAAATTTGTGAGATGCATTAAGAAGCCAGGAAGAAATGAATTATATTTCATCCAAAATAGAGGAAATAAAGAAAAGGGAATCTTTAAATATCCCTTCCTCACCTCATGATGACAGGATGGAATTGTTTTCTTAAAAAAGTGAATGTTGCACAATCAGGCCTATGGAACAATTGCTAAATAGGTGCCAATTAAATCAACTTTTGAGAATCCTTTGGGAGAGGCATCTTAATCCATTTTGATTTAATAATTTACTCCACAAATTTAAAAAAAAATTCAAATAACTTGTTTCCCTAATAAACAAATTCCCATTGCTTCTGATTATGTGTGCATGTGTGCGCGCACACACTATAATGAGCTGTTAAAAGTCCAGAGAAATTATTTTCAATAATAAATGGCTTTCTCTAAAGGGATATTGTTCTTACCCCTTTAACAAAAATGTTTTTGATTTCACTTTTTACTTGGAAAAATAATTGAATAAAGTCTTGCTGAGATGGAGAAACAGTTAAACAGGAACAATTTTTCATAGTTCTATTAACATATTTTGTTACATTTGTATATACAAATGTATATTTATTATATTTTAATGTGGAATTATACATAAATAAATATGAAATATATACAAACATTATTTTAAATGAGAAATTTTTTTAGAATGATAACCATTGCTTAGAAGATTTTCAGAAATTGACTATAGTTGTTTTAGAAAAGTATCCTTAATTCTAGGCCAATATCTGAAATTATCATATCAGAATTTTGCATATATCTGTCTTATAGTCAACATGAATTTGTAGTCTATATGTGTGTAGGGCAAAATGATCTGGTCATCTTTTCAGCCACTTCTAAGCTCATGAGCAGAAGTTACTATTAGCAGTTATGTAGCTGGTAAGTGTCTGATGCTGGATTTTTAAAAATTCATCTTAACAAAAATAATCCAAAAAATGAACAGAACCCATATTGATTTTGTCAAAAAGAAAAATGTCCCTGCCTCCATTCCAAGTCCATCACTTCTCCATCTGGAAGACGGCATTATGTTTTACCATTAGTTTACTGGAATTTCACTTGATCATTGTGTTCATCTGTGTCCTTAAATCTTTTAAGGTTTGTTTTTTAATTTTACAGTATTTTTGTTGCTTTATGTTTTTTCTCCAGTTCTGAACAATCCATTTTTCATCAGTTAATATAAATATCCCTAAATTCCTATGAATCTACCTTATTCTACTGCCCCAAAACATTCAGAGGTTACACATCTTTCACCAAATAACTCAGTCTCCTTAACTTTGCATTCAAGATCTTCCACATTTAACACACACAAATTTTCTTTCCAATCTCCCCTGATATCCTTGCATCTTATATACTTAGAATATACTCTTCTCATTTTTTTCACCTCTGGATATCCACCAGTCCTTCAAAGATCATCCAGAATGCCACTTTCCCTGAGGAATCTTCAATAATATTGTTTATTCTAACTCCCCACAACTGAGATTCATCTCTTTTCAGAATCACTATTTAGTTTATAGGTCTTGTAAATTTGTTTCATTTTAATATATATATATATTGCTATTTAAGGTCATGGTTTACTCCTTCTATTAGAGTGTAAGTATTTCTTTTTTTTTTTTAAACCCTTACCTTCCGTTTTGGAGTCAATACTGTGTATTGGCTCCAAGGCAGAAGAGTGGTAAGGGCTAGGCAATGGGGGTCAAGTGACTTGCCCAGGGTCACACAGCTAGGAAGTGGCTGAGGCCAGATTTGAACCTAGGACCTCCCGTCTCTAGGACTGGCTCTTAATCCACTGAGCTACCCAGTTGCCCCCAGAGTGTAAGTATTTCTAAAAAAATATTTTAGGATAGGCTGCTTTAATGTTTGTTTCAGCTAATAACTTTCTTGTTTTGTTCAGTATTTAGCAGCATTATACTAAGATCTATTTGAATGCAAAGCACTATGTTACAAGCTAAGGACTAAAATCAAATATCAACCTCCTTCTCGAGAGAGAGCCATGAAAGCTTATTTGAAAGAATCTTTGCATTTTATGTGAGGTTGAGGGGCGACAAGAAATTGTCAATGGTATATATTTTGTTTGATATTCCTGCTTTGTTATGTCCTCATTTCTGAGTATTGCTTTTTATGAATTATTTCAGCAAATCAGTATACCAAAAGGGGGTGACCAAGTATTAAAGAAACTGCAGGAGTTTAGAGAAGATTAAGGGGAGATATGATAGCTTTCTTTACAAGTCTAAAAGGTTGCGACATGAAAGTAGGATAAGGAATGCTTTCTATGGCTTCACAGAACAGCAGTTTGAAAACATTGGTAGAAGTAACAAAGGGGAGATTTAGGTTCAGTGTTTGAAAAAAAGAAAAAAAAAAGAAAACTCCACAATAGCAATGACAACAGCAAAATTCCTAATTATTAAAGTTATCCAGAAGTGGAGAGGGTTCCAGTGGGAGACCCATTTAAAATTTTATGTTGTAAAATGGTTAATCACTTTATAAGGATATTTTAGAGGGAAAACAGTACACATGACATCTGAGGTCCCTTCAGTTTTGAGAATACATGAGATTCTTCCCTTTATTAAAAACAAACAAAAAAAATAACCACATAACTGTGGAGAAAAATGGAAAGCAAGTTTCATCATGAAAGAGTTAGAAGAAATGGCTTTCTATATTATGAAGACAGGCTAATATTTTGATGATGAACCATGGGGACCAGCCTCTATCGAATGCTCTTAAACTTTCTAACTGTAGCTGCTCCATCTTAAATGATAAATGAGGTGGTCTTTTTCAAGGCAAATCCCAAGCTTGGTTTTTTGCTAAAATTCTTCTTGTTGTCCAGTCTGTAACTTTATCCCACACCTGAATGACTCATTGGTAAAATCAGCAGAGAAAGTATGACTGAATTAGAGTGAAGTCTCTAGATGATGCCCTACCCCTTCCCTACATCCAGAATGGATATTTTTACATAGCAAAAAAAAAAAAGACTTTATAGCCAACATAAATTTCTTTCTATAAGGTAGGAGGAAGAATTCTCAAAATGAGAATGTTAGCATATATGATCATGAATGAGTACCTACAGTTATAACTTCCAAATGCTTTATTTCAGAAACAAGATTAAGAGTCTTGCCAATTTTCTATTGCAGAAGTTATGGGAATGACAAAATTCAAACACATCTGCCTCTTCACTACTTCCACATATTTCTCATAGTACTATCCTCTGGAGCCACAGAGAATAATCTTGATTCAACTTTCATGTTAAAGCCTTTTAGACTTGTGAAGAAAACTGTCTTGTCTCTCCTCAGTCTTCTCATCTCTAGTTTAAACTTCCCCGGTTGCTTCAACTAATAATTGGTCACTCTCCATTTGACATAATAATTTATTGAAGCAATTCATAAAATACCACACTCAGAAATAAAGAAAATGTTCTAGATGTCATCAAACCAGGGAAGAATATAACCAAAATGTCACTCAAAATATAACAACTTCTTTTTGTCACTCTTCAACGTTGAGATAAGTAGATTGTAAGGAGGTAATGTTGGTGCATTAAAGAACATTTCCCTCAGGTGTTAATGACTCTGATGTTAATATATGTTCTACTAATAAGATTAAGTATGAAAGCATCAAAATATTGTGTAGTAATAATAGTAGTAATACTAATAGTGATGTGTGCTATTTGCCTCTGTATACATAGGATGTGAAAACTAACGTTCTGATGTTGTTGTTTTAGGAAATTTTCTACTAAAGAAATTGTTTTTACTGAAACAAATTAGTAAATTTATCTCAACTTTTATTCTTAGAAATTTGAGTAGTGTGGTTAGAGGCAAATAAGTTATCCAGAGTAATAGTCAGTATGTATCAAAGTAAGGACTTTATTCACCCTGACAAACAGAATATGATATACTGAATACATTCTATCTTCCTCTCCCCTTCTATCACTTCTCCTCTCTCCCCTCTGTGTCCCCACCTCTCTCTGACTCTGTCTCTCCTTATAAACACACAAAATTTAGAATATTTTTTAGCATTATATAAAGAAAAAACATGATTTGTTTTTCTATTTTCTAAAAAATACTTCAGGTTTGTATAGATGCAGTTTTTACAACTCATGAGTGTACTTATCCATTAAATTATATAAAAGTGAATAGCATATAATAATTTGAAAGATAAACCAATGCAAAGAGAATCTACTTAGCATAAAATAATTAATGTGATTTCATAAATAGTGGGCATTTTTTTCAGCATGCTTTAGGGGATGTTCTCATATGTTACTGTGAGGAATTTTTTTTTTTTTTAGAGTCCCCTACTGCTGAACTTTTTGCTGTTCTTTTTGACATTCTGAACCTTCTCTGGGCCTTTGCTAGGGCAATCTTTGGGCAATAGACACAGAGATAGATAGAGGCAGAGGCAGAGAGGGCCAGAGAGACTTTAGTATGGAAGAAGAAAAACAAGAGTCAAAAGACAGGAGAACAATCCTCTATTCATTGAAATCACTCTGTTTTCATGCTCTGAGATATCATTAGAGAAGACAAAAACCATAAGTGACTACAGTGCAAATAGGACATACTTATTTTAAATGACTTTATTTTTCATTTTTTAATTTTATTTAATTAATTAATTTAGAGCATTTTTCCAGGTTTACAAAAATCATGTTCTTTCCATCCCCTCCTCCCAACCCCCTCCCATATCTGACACACAATTCCACTGGGTTTTATATGAAGGATGTATTTCTCTATTTAATTCTGTGCCTTTCTTTTGGAGACTTAGGAGAAAGACAGATCAAACTTGGTAATACTGTTTTTCATTCAAGTCTTTCTTTTAAGCAAAGGAAAGCTTGACATCATGAACCACTGGATTTAAATTAAAACAAGAAGAAGAAAATCTCTTGAGATGATACTTTCCACTATTTCTTAAGATTCTAACTACATCAAAATGTGTATCAGACCCATCAAAATGGAATATAATGTCCTCACTCAGATTTCTTTACACTAAATTTATATCTAGAAATCACAGTTTAACTGGAAAAAAATCCAAATTGGAATAAGAAACTACAGGGTGTTTTTTGTTTGTTTGTTTGTTTTATTTTATTAATGGAAAGAGTTTTTTTTTTAATTCTCTTTTTTAATTTTTTTAATGACTACTTCATTTGGAAATGGGGCTAATTAGTGTCTCCATCCATATACATTATTCCCATCCTAGCAGTGTCAAGCACACTATCTGGAGAGCTTAATTAAAGAATTTGTCCCTGTTTGGGCTGCCTATATCCTGAAGTGCTTACACCTGAAACTGAACTCTAGTGGACAAGCAATCTTCCTGTACTTCTGAAGTGTAGAGAATCAGGTGGGAATAGAATCCATCTCCAATGTCTCTTTTACCAGCTGCTTCAGTTTGTCCATTCGCAATTCTGGGTGATAGGTTCAAAAATGGAAAATCTGAGGGAAAAATATATTTTTGAATGACCAACAATCTTTTTATTCTGCAAAATGAATTAAAATGGAACTGTTGGTGTTTTCTCCATCTATTCCAATTCCGCTATGAGATGTAGCCAAAGGGTTTTTTTTTTTATCAGATTACATTTTCATTAGAGTCAGAGAGAATTCAATATGATTCTTGTTTCCATTTTGAGGCTGACCTAGACACAGGGATGCTCTTAGCATGCCCCTTGAATTCACCTGCTCTGAGAGAATGCAGATATGTATATAAATTTAAGGTGAAATAAATAAGGCTGACCTCAATTTCACATCTGTTAATATATATGTGTATAGATACATAGGCAGAGGCATGTATATGACCAAAAGGGTTCAATAAGCAGTGTTTCTCATACTTTGGGATTTCTGCAATTCAAAGATCTGTGGCATCCAGTGACCTGGAATGAATGATAATGTGGCCTCAGCTTGAATGATATTTGCATCCACATAACTATTTTGCATACTTTATTTTTACTTCTCCCCGAAAGTACATTAAGACCTATATCCACAGATGCATATTTTGTCAAACTGTTTAATTCAATGTATTAATCTTTAAAATGATTCAAGGACAAACACTGGTCTCTGTATACTGTGTGTCACTCTGTAGAGTGCTGAATTTCCTTGTATGATATTCTTTCTTTGAAGCATCTATTTTATCATTGAAACACGAGAAAAAGAATATATGAGTAAATTTCTCTTAAATGTCACTAAGCCAATGGTCTTCCTTGGTAATATCTCCAAAAATTTGGGCAGAGCAATTAACCCATGCTAATACTTCATCAATATAAGAATTTTTGACTAACAATTTTAGAAAAAATAATCAGGGACATTGGGTTCTCTGAAGTGTTGCTGAAAATACACAAAGAATTCCAGAGTACATTATTGAAATCCATCACAGGATTAGGAACTGTGTCCATGGAGGAATCTTCCATAGTAATAAGATAACGTTCTTACCAAAATATCATAAAGCTGGGGCAGCAAGGTGGCTCTGTGGATAGAGAGGAAGACTTGGAGATGGGAGGACCTGAGTTCAATCTGCCTCAGACACTTAGCTGTGAGACTTTGGAAAAGTCACTTTACCCTGTTTGCTTAGCTCTTGCCACTCTTCTTTCTTAAAACCAAGATAAAGGTTTTTTCTTTTGTTTGTTTGTTCCTTTTTTTTTTTTATCACTAAACCTGTTGGCAAACACTCTAACTTTCAGCAAACAGATTGCATTACTTCTCTTCATGTAATCATAGACCTTTCCAGTTGGAAGTACCTGGAAGACCACTGCATTCAACCTAAACCAGTGGCATCCATCCTATACCTGAAACAGTACTTATGAGCTTTCCCAATCCATTCATGAGAGCTTTTATTGTTAGGAAAGATTTTCTTTGGGTTGGCTTTAAGTTTGTTTCTTTTCTTCTTTGTTGCCCTTCATATTATTTCATGATATCTACTCTCTCTGAGCCTTAGAATCAAAAATATTATATCTCAGTGTTGTCCAGGTAAATATTAAACAACCAGAGAACAAAACCAAACGCATGCATTCATTACACACTTGTAAACTTAATCTGCATCATTATTATTTTCTCCAGCATTTTTTAAGTCAACAATCAATAAAATCAATTTAAAAATCAGATCCCAATTTGTAGCTTTTGCTGATTTCTGAGATGTAAATGCTCACACTAAAAATTTAACAATTGGCTTTCTTAAGCTCAAAGGATCTGGATCCAGCCCTCTCCTAACTAGTGAATTAGAGTGGAAGCATTCTCATGAGTTTTGTATCCCAACCCTTTCATTTTAAAGTTGATGAAAATGAAACCCAGAGATTTTAAATACCTTTCAAAATAAGATACATGGTTAATACTAGAACCAGGAATGACACTCTATTCTGATATCCCCAAGTCCAACTCTGTAAATTAAATACTATTTTTTGCTTTACTAGATATACTACATTGCTTCTTATTCTGGCCTTAGAAGATCAAGTCCATACTTTCTTCCACATGACAGCCCCTTAAGAGCTGATATATATACATATATATGTATATGTATATATATACTTGCTATGTAATAGGAACATGTTCCCCCTAAGTCTTCTCTATTCCAAGCTAAATCTCCCCAGTTTCTTCAAATAATTGCCATACAGAATGATTTGGACACTTTCTTCATAGGTCTGGTTGTCCTCCAGAGGATCTCTAGTTTTGATCTTCCTAAACTCTGGGTGAAAGAGCTCATCTAAATATTCTCTAGGGAGCAGCTGGGTATCCCAGTGGCTTGAGAGCCAGACCTAGAGACGGGAGGTCCTAGGTTCAAATCTGGCCTCAGACACTTCCCAGCTATGTGACCTTGGGCAAGTCACTTGACCCCCATTGCCTAGCCCTTACCACTCTTCTGCCTTAGAGCCAATACACAGTATTGACTCCAAGACTGAAGGTAAGGGTTTAAAAAAAAATAAAATAAATACTCTCTATATTTTCTTCCTAGGGCAGAAAATAGAAGTACTTACCTAATTCTGACCATTATGCCACTCAAGGAAGTATACGTTTACATTAGTTCTTTTCTTTTGGCTGCCATATCATATTGTTGATTCATAGTAAGATTATAGTCACTAAAAGACCCATATGTTTTCTGAGAAGCTGCTTTCTAGGCACAACTCCCTTATCTTATACTTGAAGAACTGTTTTGTTTTTTTGATCCAAATGTAATGCTTTCTTTTATTGCTTAAGCAAGTTTCTCAATGGCTCTAGACTCATAAACAAATGAAGGTTCTCTAAAGACCAGAAGACATCTAGCTCAAATTTCTCTATATATTCATCTCATGAACCACAGCTTTTATACACACACACACATACATATGTATTTTTGGGGGTGGAATTGGAAAGCAGTCAATGATGCCTTGTCACAGTGGCAATGGCTACAGAATTAAGGAGCACATTGTTAGTGGGAGATGCTACTGAGCCAGTCAATTGGGATTCTCTCTCATTACTTGTGAAGATATTTACTTCACCAATATTTCTGCATCTCAGAGTTGATATGGGACAATATACCAAAAGTGGTTAACACAAAGCAGAGATAGTAGGTGTTTAATGCAGACTTGTACCCTTCCCTCCTTTTCCCCTTCATCTGCAAATGAATACTTGGATGGTGTCTTTGAGCAGTGCAGTATTATCCTGCAAGTTCAAAAAATCCTTTTAATCTCTAATCAATCTTTTAATAATAAATCACAGGATTGTCAGTTTTATGACTTGGAACAGGTCATAGTAATAGCCCATATTTCACTACGCATTCATTAACAACTTTGAGATATTGGTCATTTGTCAACATTTTTCCCAATGAGGAATCTTTTGTTCCTAGAAGTAAAGCACCTTGATGAATGCCCTACAGCTGTTATCTCTTGGGTATTTAATCCAGCTCCAACTCTAGGACCTACCCTCTTTTCTCCACTCTAAATCTCTCTTAGCCTTTTTAAAATAGTCTGAAGGAATATAGCCTAATGATTCTTTCCCTGCTGTTCTCCACCCAGTACCCTTGACCTTGTATCTAGTATACCATCTATGCAATGTGATAATGAGGACAGTTATCAGATCCATTGGAAAGTTAATTAATTCTTAACTCCTCTGATGCTAAATGTTTAGAGGAAATTATTCATTCAGTAAAGCTTTGGTGGAGAATTTACCCTCCAGACACATTGCTGATATCCTAACATACAGCTATTGAATAATTTGGAGTTGTTTTCTTTCTTAAACATTAGCATGAAATCATATTAAATACCCTGGCTATTCCATTTGGGGAAGATTTCAAATGGAAAAAAAAATATTTTGGCTATGTTTTGCTGTTCTGCACAGATACAAATGGAAATACATTCTACTTTCCAGAGTTAGTACTATTTATATTCTGTTTTCTTTGCCTTCAAAGGAAGGAGTTGTTCTTGGTTTCAATATCAGATTTAGTAGAGAAATCAGGTGTTTATTAGATTCCAAAATGAAGATGACAGTAATTTCCCATTTTTTAACAAGTAGAATTCAGAATATTTTATTTATAATAATAGATATTAGTGAATCTTGGTAGCAATATTCCAAAATAAAATACATATTGAGAGGAGGACAAAGAACCCAAATTTAGAAATGTTATATGATGATTCAATCTGCAACTGATGCTATGCCTACCCAAGTTTCCCCTCTTTTTTTTCCTGTCATTATCTCTTTCTGTCTCTCTGACTTGATCTCTGTCTCTTTATATCTCTCTGTGTCTCTGTCTCCTCCCACTCCTGCTTTACTAAAAGGACTCACTAGGTCTTAGTTTGCTTTTTGGCTACTATCTTATATCTCTCTGACCTTTAGCAATCAAATTGAAAAAATTTGTGTGTGAAAAAAAAAATAAAGACAAAAATAATTTTCACTTGATACCTCCACTTTCCTCTAACACTTCCAAACCCCATTTGAATTCAAAATGATTTCTTAATCAGAAGTCCATTTTTTGAATCCTCATTCTTATTGATGCCTCTATAGGATTTAATTATAATTCTTTTTCTCTTCTTTCCACTCAAAGTCTTCATGCTTCTGCTCACTCTTGGTTCTCTTATCTATTTCATTACTCTTCTGTCTCCAGCCATAAATTATCACTCACCATATAGCCTTCAAATGTGGATTTATGCTGAGGATTCTCTACAGAATGTTTCAAACTAGATGGCCTGTATATCTAGTACAAAATAGAATTTATTTTCTTTCTTTCTCAAACAACCCCTCTTCTGAACTTTCCTAGTTTCCTTTAAGGACATCATCATTCTTGTAGTAACCCAGGTTTGTGATGTTAGTGTTATTCTTGACTCTGTTCACTGATCTCACAAATGCAATTAATGCCAATCTTTTCACTTTATATTTAAGGCATCTTACCCTTTTTCTCGGTTCACAACCTCACCATCCTGATTCAGACTCTCATCACCTTTCATCTGGACTATTAAAAGAACTTTTTCACTGATGTCCCTGTGTTAAATCTTTCCCTACTCCAATCCATTCTTCACAGAGTGGCCAAAGTAATTTTCCTAAAGCATAGGTCTAATCATGTAACTCCTTCTTCAATAAACTCCAGTATTTCCCTATTACCTGTATGTTCAAATAAAACACTTCTGTTATGGTGTTTAGGCTTAGAATTTAGCCCTAACTTATCTCTTCATCTTTACTTCAAAATACAACCTTTCATACCTACTTCTAGTTGGCATGATGGCTAAATCCTTGGAACTAAATTGAGGAAGAACTGATTTTATTCTGGAACTCAGACATTTACATTCCCTATGGTCCTGGACAAGTTACTTGACTGCCTATCTTAGTTTCCTCATCCACAAAATGGGAAAAGTAATAGCACTTATTTCTCAGTATTTCTGTGAAGTTGACTTTGAATTCAAATTTTCCTGACTCCAGGTCCACTGTCCTTTCTCCTATACTATCTAACTGTCTAGCAAGATCTATTACTATGTATCTTTTCTATTTCTATATATGCAATAAAGAATAGCATATAAATATGCACATACACATATTCATACATACTTACACATATATAGTTATACATAAATGTATGTATATATTTATAAAGATAGATATTAACATAACTCTTCAAATCTATAATATTAACTTCTTTATTTTGGTCCAGATCTATGAATTTATTGGCATAGTAAACACCTGATGAAGATGTATAGAAACAGATGACCAAGGATTCTACAACTTAGAAAATTCCCAAATGACACTGACTGACTTTCCAAGATCTCATAGCCAGTCTGTTTCAGAGGTGGGAGTTGAATTAAAAAATTCTGGACTGACAGACTGTCACCCTATCCATTACAATTCACTTCCATTTTTTTCCTGCTCAATCCCCATTTCTAGGTATCCTCCCTCCCTTGGGAAAAAAAAAGAAAAAAAAAAGAAAAATATTCTCTCATAAGAAAGAAAAATATTTAAAACCCCAAAACATCAGTCATACGGGTTAGCATAATGCAGTTCCATAGCTGTAGATGTCACCTTAATACTGAGACAAAAGAATTGTATTTCTGGATCTGTTCTTTAGGAACAAAGTTGCTCATTGCATTTAACACAAAATTAATTAGTGTTGTTTTAATGGCATCACCGTAGTCATTGACTGCATTATATTGTTCTCCAGTTTCTACTTTCCTTTCTCCAAATTAATTTCTAAACATCTTCTTTTGTTTCTCAGAATTCCTCATAAACAGCAAATCTTGGTGCACAATTGCATTTGTCATATCTACATATCACCTTTTCTTTCTGCATTCTGCAATTGTTGGTCATTCACTTTGATTCCAATTGAAGGTTAGAATTAAAATATTCAGTTCATAGGTGAGTTCATTTCTTAACATTTTGTTGGTCTGATAACTTGAGCTGTGCTGGCTCAGCCACCAAGAATTTACAGTCTTCACCATGACCTGGAGATTCTTACAAGGAAAATTTTAGTGGACTTTATAGACTCCCTTATGAAGTACTCAGAGAAAATATAAAAATGGCAATTGAAGCAAGTGGCATAGACTCAAAGTATGAGGTCTGGAATAGCCTTTATTTTTTCTGCTGTCACTTTTCTCATTTTAAGGAGGATGAAAGAAATGTTCAGAGTGGTGAAATGATTTGCATTGGATCACATTGAAGCTAGTGCCAGACCACATTGTACTTCCCCCATTCCAGAGTCCCTTGCAAAAGGACTACAATTCACTATCATCGGCCTAAATGTTGGACACTCTAATTCCAATGTATAGAGGTTGGGTGAAGGTAGCAACAAATAAACTGGTGATCTAATTAGGCTGCTTGAAATATCCAATAGCTTGTGGCGTATTTACTGTGGCTTGTATATTGTCACTGAATTATGCAGGAAGTTATAATGGTTCTGGGAGAATCTAGCTTAACAGATTCTTGGTTTTTATTAATTCATTACTGCCTTTCTCTTTCCAATATATTGTACTATTTTAAACACCCATCCTATAGATCTTCCTTTATTGGAGTCACTGCTGCTTCTCCTTAATACTGGATTGTGCACATAGCTGTTTCCCCATGTGTGTGCAACTATTTTCGTTGGCATCTTAAGTTCCATGTTAGATTTCTGTGCTGAATTTGTCATTTATTTATAAAAATGATTATTTAATTAACTCCCTTCCTCCACTCAGATTGTCATCCTAACTAAATAGGCTGCCATTTCACCTTGGCTTTGACCTTCTACTCTCTTGCATTCCATTTGACTCAACCAAGATAATTTGAATTCAATTTGCAAGTAAAATGTCAGGAACCACTTTTCAAAAAGGCATAATATCTACTGATCTCCTCTTCATCCATTAATTTGGTCATAAAAGCAATCACACTTGTCTAGCCTGCGTCTTTATTAAGCCAGGTCCTTTGCCATTTTCCTGCAGGCCTGTCAAACTACGTCTTGTTACTCACAGGAAACAGCTAAATAATTTCAGATAAATGGGGCTGGTACCACACCATTCAGAGAGGTCACTTTGTCACATACATGTCCAAAAACTTCTGGATTTGGGTACCAAAACACAGATGAGCTGTAATGAATTAAGCAACACAGACATATGAAATTAGCCCAATCATAAGAATGATCTAAGTAATTAACTAAGCACTGAGATCAATGTAGACAACTAATGGTTCTTCTTCATACTTGAGGAGTAGTAAAATGGCATCATTATGTTGGATTCAATGTACGATTTATCCAGCTTACCTCAGAAGTCTCTCCCACAAGTTGGACAGAAATATTTGGAATGGAGATATCTCTAAATTTATGCATCTCACATGTATTTTGAGCTATTTCACTCCTATTTTGCTCATAGAGCCCAGTTACTCAGAAGAATTAGGAAAATATGTAGTTAAATCATATCTCAGATATTTACTAGCTGTGTTTCCAGCTTTAATATCTAATATGAATTATTTAATGAATAATATTTATTGATAACAACTAATAAACAACTACTAACAAAGTTCCTTACAATTTAACATTATTATCTCATTTGATTCACACAACAGCCTTCTCAAGAAGGCTAGGCTGGGCTGGTTTATTATCTTTATTTGATTTTTGTTGTTGTTCAGTGGTGTCTGTCATGTCTGACTCTTCATGACCCCATTGGGGGTTTTCTTGGCAAAGACACTGAGTGGCTTGCCATTTTCTTCTCCAGCTAATTTTACAGATGAGGAAACTAAGGAAAAGAGGTTTAAGTGATTTGACCAAAGTCAAATAGCTAGTAAATGTCTAAACAAGATTTGAACTCCCCCAATTCCAAGCCCAGTGTTCAGTCTGTTATGCCATCTAGTACAAGTGTGCAAAACAAGACATAAAAATGGGGAGTTAGTTGTAAAAGGCTGCTCAGTTTTCAAGTGGTATAATAATATTTTTGAACCTAAATCTTCTGAGTTCAAATGCATTATGTCTCTCAAAAGTCATTATTATTCGACATTCTGGTTTCAAGGATATATAATTATCTCATTGTATGTACTCACTCTTCTAATGCAGTTTTCAATGATGTAATGCATAGAGAGAACTTGAAATCTTGACCCAAGTTCACTAACCAACCATATCTCTCACTAGATGTATGCTTTTGTTTGTCTGTTCCTTTCTCTCTAAGGCATAGTTACCTTTTATTAAAAACCATGGGACTGGACTTCATGATTCCCCTGACATCACTGATGTTTTTCATCTTATGAATTTATATTTGACTCAATACAGATATGGTCTTTTTTTTATTTCATTTTTTTAAATTTTCTGGACGCTATTCCCCCCACAAACACTTAGCTAGACTTGTCTACCACCTTATTATGCAGGAATCTAATGTTATTGCCACATGATTATGTTACCATAAAGAAGAATATTTTTAGAGGATAACTGCTATTCAACTAAAAATATTTTGTCAATATTTATTTCTTGATTTCTGATGCTTAGTTTCCCAATAAGTACATGCACATGGTTGTCAACCATACATAGACATTTCCTCCTAGCATATAAAAAATGAAGAATAGGAAGTTTTTTTGGAACCTATCAAATTTTATTTTAAACTGCAGTGAAAAAATTTCTTTCTTGATGTATAAGAAATATGACTTGGTTTGGTATAATGGAAAGAGCACTAGATTTGGACTCAGAGGATATGGATTTTGAATTCTGACTCTGTGACTTACTTTGTGTCAACTTGATCAGTTTACTTGCTGTTCATGAGCCTCTTATCTTACTTTGTCATATTTTTAGAATCTACTTTTATAGTGAATGGGGAGCTCTGTGGTTAAGATGCTGGCAGTTAGATGATTTTTCGAATTTGTTGAATGGATCTTCCTTTAGGACAATATTAAGTTGAGAAAGTTTATAGTAGATAGTTTCTGTGATCAGTTTTCTATCAATCTCATGTCGATATTTTTTAAATTGAAAAAGCCTCTAATATAATTGAGACTATAAAAACTATACTTATAAAAAATGATAAACTCCACAAAGCTGGGAAGAGTGTCTAATAGATTAAATGACAAATTCAGGATTCAAAAAGACTTTAACATAGTAGAACAATGGACCAAGTCTATGAAAATGCAATTTAATAGGGAAAAACATAGAATTATTAATTTAGATTTTAGAAAATCAACTTTATAATCACAACCCAGAAAGTCATGTATATATAATGATTATTCAAAAATAGAAATGATAATTTCATAAAATAACTTAAGTCAATGATATTTAAAGATATTCAAAAAAGCTATTATCAATGTAGGATAATTTAAGAAAGACAGTGTCTAAAGCAAATGGAGTGGACTCATGTCCAGTGTATTCTAGGACATATTGTATTTAGAATAATGTTTTATTTTGGATAAAAAATAGGAAGATCATAATAAACTATATAATATCCAAAAGAGAACTATGACATAGAAAGAGCTAGAAACTATGCCTTACATGGACTGATTAGAATATAGGGTGAAGATGTTTTGCCTGGAGAAGAGAAAATTTTAGAAGACTGATAACAATAATCAATAATAAAAATGGCTGTGATGTGAAATAAAATTATTATTAATTGAGAAGAGAAGAGGGGTAAAGGGGAAAATGAGAACTGTCATCAGTTGTTTCATTTGGCATATGAATTAAAAACTATAGAGTTATTATAAACTCTTCCAACTCTCACATTCTATGATTCTATGATGAGACCGAATATATGGCCATAGAGTTCAGACTTAGATCCAATGGATGGTAGCCTCAAAGAGAAAGATTTAACCTTGATGGAAGGAAAAAATGAAAAAAAAAAGTAGTTGTCCAAAAATATTCACAGGAGACATCTAGTCCTCTTTTATGGAACATTTTCAGGTTGAAATAGTCTCTAATGTCCATGTCTTCCAACTAACATTTATTTCATAATTCTATTATTATTTAAATGAGAAGTTTTGGCTACATTATTTCTCTGCCCTCTCCTAGGTTGAATATTTTGTTTTTGAACACACTGTATCCAAAATTCCCTCCTAGCCCAAGTCCAATTATTGAATCAACTGCAAGGATAGAGAATGCAATGATTTTTAAGCTTGAATGTTCTATTTTTAAGGATTTCTAGTCATTAAAAAATAATTCCTTATGTTGAACTAAAATTTTCTGCTTTTTATCTGTTGCCCTTTGTTCTCAATTCTTCCATCTAATACAATATAGATGATTTCTATTAACTCTTCTATATGACAGTATTTCTGATGTTTTAAAATGAACACTATCTACCAAGATGGATATATTTTATTATCATTCAACAATTTGTAACAACTTGCCCTCCTCCACCAATAGTACCATCCTCCCTCCACCCTCATCCAAAAAAAAAAAAATTAAGCAAAATCTGATGAAGGCTTTGTGACCAATAAATTATTGACATATTTGAGTTTTCATTTCATAAAAGAAAGTAAGAATGAATGTTTAATATCACTTATTACCAATCAACATTGATTGTTGTAGTTAAAAAGCATTGTTTTATTTTAATGCTGTCTAATTACATTTTGTACTTCTATTTCCTGTTCGTGTTTTCCTTTCTCTTTATCTGTCATATGAATTTTCTCCAGTGTATCTGAATTCCTCACAGTGCAATAATATTAACTTATAGTCATATGCTGCAATTTGTTGTCAGTCCCCAATTAATACCTGTATACTTTTTTCTGACTCTTGTTACAAAAAGTGGTTCTATAAGTATTTATGCATTTAAATAGGGCTTTATTTAAATCATTATTTTCTGTGGCTCTTGAAGCTGCTAAATCAAAGGGTATAAGTAATGAGTTTTTTCACCCATTTCTATTTTTTTTTCAGCATTTCTTTATCTCCTTCCAGTTCTACAAAAATTATATTAAGATGTTGTGTCTTTCCTTGGCTTCGACAATGCTTATATCAGATCATTGTTATAGAGTTAGTTGGGAATTTTTAGTTCATCTGATTTAAGCCATTCTTTTTTGCAGATGATAAACTGAGATCGAGAGAAGTTGTGACTTATCCAAGGTATAAATGTTAGATGTGCCCTTTGAAATTAAGTTCTCTGATGACAAATTCAACATTCTTTTCACAGCATATATTGCCTCCTGACTCTTTCTCTTTGTTGCATACTTGTTTTACCCTGGAAATTAATGAAGAAGCTCTCAGAGATTTGCCATCATAAATCGTTTTGTCTTCATTTAATGCATACAATTTTGATTGATGTAAAAAATGTCCCATATTTTCTAATGTGATTTCCTTAGAACTTTATATTAAATTCATAGGGTTTTAAAAAAATGATTTTCTGCTTTTATTGATACCATGCATTTTCTTTGCCTATAAATATTTATACATGAATAAATGTATGTTTGCATATATATATGTATACATAGTTTTATATATGCATGCTTAATTATATTTCCAAAAGTTGACCCTTCATTAAAATCCTTTTATTTTAACTTGTTCACATATGTGGTCTTTATGTTCTAAACTCTACTAAAATTGCTTTTAAATATGCCTTCCTATGCTAATTTTTGATATTTGTTTATAATTTTCTCTCTCTGACTAAACTTCTTATATTTGGCTTTATGGACTATTTATTCATTGTCAAAGAGTATAGTAAAATCCCTCCAATCTTTGTAATCTGAAACTACATTTGTAGCATAGCCATTATTAAATATGTCACCATATATTGCAGGCACCATGTTAAATTCTGGGGATACAAAAAGAGGCAAAAGACAATCTCTGTTGCCTCAGTAAGTGTGCAATTTAATGGAAGTAACAGCATGCAAACAATTACATATGTATATACATATATATATATATATATATATATATATATGTATATACGCACACATAGAGAGAGAGAGAGATGCAAGCTTTAGGCAGAATGCAGCCAGGTGGCTCAGTGGAGAGAGTGCTGAGACAAGTTAGAATCAAGAACACTCCTCATTGTGAGTTCAAATCTGAACTCATACATTTACTAGCTATTTGACCCTGGGCAGGTCACTTCACTGTGCTTACCTCATTTCTTCATATATAAAATGATCTGGACAAGGCAATGGCAAACCACTCCAATATCTTTGCCAAGAAAAACCCTAATGAGTTCACAAAGTGTCAGGCATGACTGAAAAAATGATTCAGCCAATATCAACAGAGAGGATAAATAGATATAATAGAGAGAAGAAACTAGAATTAAGAAGGGACTTAAGGGAGCCAAGGAGGTTAGTAGATAAAATAAAGGAGAAATTGTGTTCAGGGCATGGAGGACAGCCAGAGAAAATGACCAAAGAGACCAACTGTCTTGTTTTAGAATAGTCAATATTCCAGTGTCATTGTTCAAATATTTAGTATATCATTTACTTGAAAAAGCAGTTAGACAACTATTTCTATTTTTGGTTACTTAAGATGTCTGTTTCTTAGTTAATTATTTTTTGTATTTTACATGTTGAAGATACTCATTATTTCTTTTGAACTGTCAATGTTATTGATATAAAATTGTGTATAAAATCTTTTAAGAATTCTATTTTTCCTACTCTTCTATGTATCCACTGCATTCTTTGCAGGAGGCAAAGATATTTTTTCTCCTTTAATCAAAATAACAGATTAATTTTTGTTTGTTTACTTTTTACTAGTGTTTTAAAACAAAGATATTTATTTTTCAGGTCTGTAGACTTTATCTTCAATATTATCACTTTAAATTGCTTTTAAAAATTCTTCTTTAGGTTTGATTATTTGCTTCTTTTCAGTTTTTTAAATTTCCCAATCAATGTATGAATCCTCTCTTATTTTGTAATATTTGTTTTCAGAAATATAAAATTTCTTCTAAGCATTATTTAGCAGTATCCCATAATTCTTGAAATATTATATTATTGTTGCAATTATCTTTAAATATTTATTTATTGCATGTATACTCTTAGATTCTCTCATTTAAGATGTTATCACTGAATCACCTCTTAAGTCAACATATTTTATTTCCACATTTTATTGATTACTAATTTAATGGATTATTATTTATCTGACACATTTCTGATTGTTCTTCCTTTACATATTTATTTATTCATCTTTTTTCCTAATATGATCAATTTTTGTAAATATTATATTCAATGTGGAGAAATATATATAGTTATTGAAAAAATATACCTTTCAAGCCTATTTTCAACCATTTATTCAATGCCATAAGTTCCTTCTTGTTCACATTTCTGCAATTTAACAGTCTTTAAAGAGGAAAGTTAAAATCATTTAGAAATGTTTTGTTACTATTGATTTGCATTTTAGTCAACTTTAACACTAGGAACTCAGTCATGATGCCATGTGTTGCATCAGTGTTTAAAAAAACATATTATTGTTCAATTTATAGTCCCTTTATAGATAATGTATTTCCCTATCTTATATATCTTAAGGGTATCCATCTTTTACTATTGTTTAATCTGAGTTCATGATTTCAAATCCAATATATCAATATCTGAAGAAAAATTTCATCATGTTCTCTGTGGATATGTAACTGCCTTAAAAGTTGTAATATGATTTTCTGATGTATTATATTCATCCTTAAAATTAATAATCATCCCATTCTTCTGGAAAATAATACTGCCACTATCACTATGCCTTCTAGCTTGATTGTCAAAGCTTGATGGTTTGATTTGTAGATAACTTTTTTTTTTAATTTTAATTTCTTTTTATTTGATATGTTAATTTTCCTTATATTTCTCTATTTTAAAAAATTCTCATCTTTTGATATATATTTCAGAAAGTACTTTGTCTTGGAGTTAGTCAATCTTCTTTGCTATAAATTGCTTTGGTCCACATTTGTCTTTTTCATTTTTGACATCTCTATTTTTTGTTCTATTTTCCAAATTTATTTTTTCTTTTAACTTTTTATCCCTTTTAAAGAGTTTTTTAATTTCTTTCATTTGCTCAGTTATTATTTCCAGGATTGTTTTAGTTAAAAATCATTAGCAATTTATCATAGTTATAGAACTTTCCATCCCATTTAAAGACCTTTTTTTTTTTTGCTAACATAGTACTTCATTGCATTTAAGTTTTAACTCTTTTTTTTTTGCTGTCATTATCTGTCAAATTTACTATTCATTTTTTCTCATGTGAAGTCCTGTTTATTGACTATTATCACTCTATTTGGTCTATTTCTTGCTTAGACAAGACTTTTCATTCTTTGAATTACTTTTTCTCCCTTTAGCTTCCGCTCATTGATTTGTTGTTGTTATTTCCTTATTTGGTGGGGTTGCCTTTTGTTTTGTTTTTTTTGGGGGGATGTAGAAGACAACATTTAATTATGACCAATTTTTTACTCATTTGTTTTCTGAAAAGTTTTCTTCCTTTTTATCAAGATGTTAACATGTAAATTCTTTGTGGGCAACTAGTTGTTTCAGTGGATTGAGAGCCATGATTGGAGATAGAAGGTTATCAGTTCAAATCTAGTCTCTGACACTTCCTAGTTGTGTGACCTTTGGTAAGTCACTTAACCTCAATTGGCTAATCCTTATTGCTCTTCTACCTTGGAACCAGTACATAGTATTGACTCTAAGACAGAAGGTGAGGGTTAAAAAAAAAAAGAAATATTAATTTTTTTCAATTAGAGAGTATTTCTGCCTTTATTTTTATATTCTCAGTGCCTGGGAGATTTTTTGATACTTAGTAGGTATATAAATGCTCAATTATTATTTGAATGAGTTTCCAATCTCAGAATATTAACTCTTCTATCCATATTAAATAATGTTAATGATAAAGTATTAAAATTTAATCACTTAAACTGCATTAAGACATTGAAAATTTGGGAATATAATCATACACACAGGCTTATAAACTTACAGACTTACATATGTAATATATGCATATATTCATATTACATATACATATACACATACCTACATATGTGTATTTATATGTATGTATGTATAAATAGGCACAGACATATATATTCTCTAGAACTTAATATTTCTTTAAATAAAGAGAAAACATGTATAAAACATTGATTTAAAACTAGACTTTTGATCCCTTAGAACTTTGAATTTTTGAGTTAAAGTTAAGGCATTTCATGTATTATAGTCTTGTCATTGATATGTGAACAGTACATTCCTATCATTAGATACATCTTGGAAACAAAAAAAACCTTTAAAAATTCAAAAAGTTAGATTCAAAAATTATAAAATACTTCATTGCTTCAACAATCTGATATTTTGTGATTCTGGCACCCCTTGCCACTAATACAAATTTCTTATGACTTCATGGATGGCCTCTAAGAGGTGCTTCACCTGAAAATTCATCAGTCTGTAGGCACTCTATTGTGTAATTAGAAATGTTACCCTAAACTACATTACCCAGGATCCCACTGACTTCCTGTCATTATATACTTCCTGTAGAGAAGGGATAAATTCAGTGTGCATTCCTGCTCTCTCTTTGGTTTCCTATCTGTAGCATTGTGGTGGTGGTAAGAGGGTTTTTTTTTTTTTTAACAGGCAGATTAGCTATGATAGGCACATGGTTGGTTTTATTTTGTTACTTTTTTATTCCTTTACTTCTAATGATCATTAATAAATCTCTTTAAACATATTTAATTATTGAGATTTAATTTTAATTTTTATAGTATTGAGGAACTTTTGTAGACATGGAATTACTTATCCTTAGTTAACTACAATGTTGCCTTTCATAACCATATTTGAATGCTTTCTACTTTTCTGGGACTGAACAGAGCTCCATTTTGCCACAACAGACTGAGGCTCAAGGACCACTATTCTGTAGTCAATCTTTGGGGGAAGATACTTCACAATAAGGACATGAAAACAAGAAAAATCAAGTGCAATTCCTGTATTCCATCTGTGGTTTTAAGTAATAAAGAAGATATTAATAAAATTTCCCAATTAGCAGCTCTGATAATTATATTTGGTCTAGATTCATGGCCCTTAATGGTGGCAGGGGAACACAAATAGAACTTATAATTCAACATTGTTGATTGATGAACAAGAATGACTTACATTCCAAAGGAAATATGCAGTTCTCCAAATATTTTTATAACAACTCAGTGTTAGGTTATGTGTCTACTACCAGTTGTACACTTCTGAAGTACTACTATTCTTAATAGCAATAATAACTCACTCATTATCTCTAAGATTTGGAAAACATCTTTTCTTTAAAGAAGTACTGTAAGGTAAATGACACAGATAATAGGCCAATTTTATTTGAGACTCAGAAAAGTTAAGTGACATTTCTATCTGTGTGTGTGTCTGTGTGAAGAGAGGGGGTAGAGAGATTAGAGAGACAGAGACAGAGAGAGAGAGAGGAAGAGAGACAGAGAGAGACAGAGAGAGAGAGGGGAGAGAGAGTGAGAGAGAGACAGAGAGACAGAGAGAAATAGAAAGGGGAGGGAGGTAGCATGCTGGATCTGATGATATAAATTATTCCTATCATGGACTATCATGTGCAGAAGCATAAAGAAAGGGATGAGATAGAAAGTTTGTATGTGCAGAACAACCTTCCTTCAGCTATTTGAGTACAAACTTCATACCCTTGTAGCACTTCATGACTTTTCTCCTTATTCCCTTCTTTTCTTCTCTTTCTTTTTTTATCCTTACTTTCTGTCTTAGAATCAATACTGTGTATTGTTTCCAAGACTGAAGGGAGATAAGGGCTAGGCAAAGTTAAGTGATTTGCCCAGGGTCACACAGCCAGGAAGTACCAGAGGCTAGATTTGAACCCTGGATTTCCCATCTCTATTCTTCCCTCTCAATCTACCTAGCTACCTCTTTGACCCTAAGCTCATCTTTTCAACAGGAGAGGTATAATCTGTTGCACTAATTCATTTTCCCTGGCTATTGCTGAGATTAAAAACAGACATAAGTTAGCCCACTCACTCTCAAAAACTCTTATTTTCATTCCTCCCCTTCCTGAAAAACAAGTACAACAGTGACAACAACAACAAAATGATCATAACAACCTTGACTTTAGAGAGATTTACAAGAAAGGAAACATACACACACACACACACACACACACACACACACACACACACAGAGTTCTTCCTTTTGGTTGCTTCTCTTAAGCTGAAAGGTAGAAGAATTTGACCTGCCTTTACTGTTAGAAACATCCTCATACTCCCTTTGCAGCCAAGGATAACTCATACTACTACATTCATTCGTAGATTCCCACTTCAGTCTATAAATTATTATTATGGATATGTCAAAAACAGGAATGGGCAAAGATGGCATCTCATACAAATAGTGTCAACTCGCAAAAGTTACCAGCATCGTTACAATTCGTATTAATTATGCTTGAAGAGCAATTCTCATCTTCTGTTTTGAACTATAGCATGTGAAATCTTTTACCAATGTTCCATGCGCTAATTAAATGTGCTCCAATGTGTCACAGACATTCCCCAAATAGAGCACAGCTATTTATTGTCTGCTCTCAGGGACTGTTCCTTGCATGCTGTGTCTGCCTTCTAGGTCATGTAAAATAAAGATACTTGGATCATTGGGTACACCATGGCTTAATATCGTTTGTAGATATCCTTCTTCCCAAAAGCATTGTATAATGGGGCATAACCAAAGGAAATCCATAGAACATATTAAACAAATGAGCACATCATGTCAGGTTGACTGCTGATCAGCAAGGCATTATAGACATGTTTATATTTTAATGGATGTGAAAATCATACTGTTGGCGACTCATTCTTTGAAACTTTAATGCCAGGCGGCATGGCTGATCTAACGACTTTGTTTAACCTCCTCATGATGGAGCATTTGTCAAGGCATTCAAACAGACATCATCCTCACATTTGCCTCCAATGGTTTTTTTTGCCTTTCTTGTTCCAAGTTCTAATCCTTACGTGCTTCCTAGTTTTAATGTGCTTTGGAAATCTGATAGATCTTTGGATTGCCAAGAATGCCTACACATAATTATAACAGGACAATAATAGTTCATATTTATTGTTGATCTGATTTGTGGTTTCCTTGGGAAAAGGGTTGAAGTAGTTTACCATTTCCTTCATCAGCTCATTTTACAGATGAGAAAATTGAAGCAAATGGGGTTAAGTGATTTGCTCAAGGTCACACTGCTAGTAAGCCTCTGAGGCTGGATTTAAATTCAGTTCTTCCTGACTCCAGGCCAGGCACCCTATCCACTGCACCACTTCACTGCTCTAGTTAATATTTGTGCAGCAGGAAAATTTTTCAAAACAATTTACATGCTTTTTCTTATTTGATCCTCACAACAGTTCTGTGAAAATACTCTAGGTACTATATACTCTGTTGCTTCCAATGAAAAGTGCATTTAAGATCTACTCTAAATTTGCTAACTCATGCAAGGAAAGACCCAAGACAACTCCAAGTCTCATAACAAAAATGTTAACCATGACCACAGGAAAAAAAATGGTGAAATCTGAACGCAGATTGAAGCATAGCATTTTCCACTTTCTTTTCTTCATGAATTTTTCTTTTATAAGTAACATGTCTACTTTCACAACATAAGAAATATGGAAAAAATATCTTCTATGACAGCTTGTATAAACCTATAAATTGCCATCTTAGAGAGGGGAAAGGAGAGAGGAAGGGAGAAAGACAGAGAGACAGAGAAGACAGAGAGAAGACAGAGAGAAAGAGAAAAGAGAGAGTGTTAATTGCAAAATGTCAGAAAATGATTATTAAAATTGTACCTACATATGATCTGGAGGAGAAAATATAATAAAAAATAATTTGCTAACTCTGCAGGGTATTAGGATAATAATCGCTTTGCTCATAATGGAGACAAAAGAGTGACAAGCAATATGTAATCTTGGAGGTGTATGTGTTTTCATTCATTAGTTTAGCAGACAGAATACAAACTCCTTGAAGAGAAACCCTATTTCTGTTTCATCTTTATAACCCCAGAACCTATCATAGTGCTGAAATTGCAGATACTTAATAAATGATTTTTTTTATTTTTCTCTTTTAATACTATTAATTTGATTAGCATTAACAAACATGAATATTTCTACATTCAAAGAACAGAAAAAGAGGACCACATATGAAATTGTGAATCTCCATTACATACAGCTTTAAAAATATCTCTGTTTCAAATTTAACATGGGAGTTTGAATACTGCTTTGATTTTCTGGGTCCCATTTTACATTTTTTCTCTTATTTATATTTTTTAAATGATTCATCAATGATCTTTTCTTTCTTGCACTTTTGATATATTATTAACTCTACTTCTTTTCAAAACTCTCCTATTCAAAAAGGAACTAATAAACTTAAAAAATGGATTACCTTCTCTTCCATTCCTTACCACCATCTAAGAAGGTAAAATGAATGAATAAAAGCGATGATGTTCTACAAAAGGCAAGAAGAAACTAAGCAGGGAAATGACAGAATGGAAATGAATGTTCTTTGATGTTAACAGAGAAATTATAAACTAGGACCAAAAGTTAAAAAAAAAAGGAAAGGCAAGAACTTTGGAGCATCACTTTTGAAAAAATAAAAATTCTCTTTGGGTTTGTCAAATATTGGGTTACTTTGGTCATTTACTATTGTGTTTTGATGGCTTAATCTATACTCTATTTTTTTAGCCCATATAGGATTGCTTCAATGGTTTCTGTATTATAATATAGTTGGAGATATAGGACATCTAAGCCACGTTCCTTTATTTTTTTTTCATTAATTCCATTGATATTCTAGGTCTATTGTTCTTCCATATAAATTTTGTTATTTTTTTTCCCTAGCTCTAGAAGATAATTCTTGGGTAGCTTGATTGATATGATGTTGAATAAGTAAATTAATTTAGGAAAAAATGACATTTTTATTATATTGGTTCTGACTACCTGTGAACAATTAATGTTTTTCTATTTGTTTAGAGGTGCCTTTATTTGTGCAAAAAGTGTTTTATAGTTGTGATTATATAATTACTTGGTTTATCTTGCTATGTGGATTCCAGATATCTTATATTGTCTACAGTTCACTTATTTATTTATTTGCTTATTTGTTTGTTTAAAACCTTTACCTTCCATCTTGGAATCAATACTATGTATTGGTTCCAAGGTAGAAGAGTGGTAAGGGCTGGGCAATGGGGTTTAAGTGACTTGTCTAGGGTCACATGGGTAGGAAGTGCCTGAGGTCATATTTGAACCCAGGATCTTCCATCTCTGGGCTTGGCTCTCAATCCACTGAGCCACCTAGCTGCCTCCTATAGTTATTATAAATGGGATTTTTCTATTTCTTGTTATTGAGCTTAACTGGTGTTATAGAGAAATGCTTGTGATTTTTTGTGAATTTATTTTATATCCTGAAACAATTCAAGCTCTCTTGATTTTTTCCAGATAATTCTCTCAGCATTTTGGCAAAACATAGTGGATTCAATCGCCAGAAGCAAGAAGTCTATCTTTTACCAATCATAATCAGTGATAGTGGCAACCCTCCCCTGAGTAGCACCAGCACTCTGACCATTCGAGTCTGTGGTTGCAGCAGTGACGGTGTTGTCCAGTCATGTAATGTTGAAGCTTATGTCCTTCCAATTGGACTCAGTATGGGAGCACTGATAGCTATACTAGCATGCATCATTTTACTACTAGGTATGTATTGTGTTTTATGTTCTGATGACCTAGATTTGAAGTGCTTATAAGTCAATGAAAATAACTTCATTTATCCTCTCATGAAACAAAGTCCACAACTTTGTAATTTTTTAAATTTTGAGATAAATTATTCAATACCTTTCAAAGTTTGAGACAAATGGTCTATATGTGAGATTGGGGAGAAGACAAGAGTATAATTGAGTTATGGAAGGAGTGATCATTGGGTTTTGTGTTCCCAATTAGAATTCTTGGTAATATTGGTAATTCTTGGAATGAAGGTAAAAATCAACTTAGAAATTCAACAGGTTTGACTTTTTATCGTACTGGTAAAATTTACTGGATGGAGATCTCCAATATCATCGATAAAAATTATTTTTTCCACATGTGAAATAACAAAATTAGAAATTAAATCTATTTTTCCAAAATATAATTAATGGACATAAAATACACTATGATTAATACATATACAAAGGAACTATCAAACTATATAAATTAAATGCATATGAGCACATGCCATATCATAAGTAATGACTGCTTCATATGACTTGTCTATGGTATCAAAATGGAAGTTCTATAAACAGATCCCATATCAGTAAAATATGAGAGACAAATCCTATAGTTGGGCTTACTGAAGGCTGGAAGTTTGGAGTGGCACTTACTACTTATGTCTGAAGTTTACATCAGTGCTTTCCTAATCTATGTAACTCTTTCCTATCTGTTAATAGTCTTCTCATATTTCTAACCCCCTCTTCTGTTTCCCTTTGATAGAAAGTTTATTGAAATTACATTAAAGTCTACATATAAGAACCAGAGGTAGAAACTAGTGGGTAATGGCATTCTCCCAGAACCCTGTATCCTGCCTTTTTATCTATCTACTGGAGATTTTTTATTTAATTTAGAAGATAATAAGGAATATGTCTTAGGAAAAATAATCAGTATATTTTTCTTTGATTGTATCTTATTTTGACTAATCTGTTTCCGATCCACTATTTTCCTTTCAGTCATTGTGGTGTTATTTGTAACCCTGAGACGACATAAGAATGAGCCCCTGATTATTAAAGATGATGAAGACGTAAGAGAAAATATCATCCGTTATGATGATGAAGGAGGAGGAGAAGAGGATACCGAAGCTTTTGATATCGCAACTTTACAGAATCCAGATGGGATAAATGGATTTTTGCCTCGGAAGGATATAAAACCTGATCTGCAATTTATGCCCAGGCAAGGGCTTGCACCTGTTCCCAATGGTGTGGATGTTGATGAATTTATTAACGTGAGGCTCCATGAGGCTGATAATGATCCCACAGCTCCACCTTATGACTCCATTCAGATTTATGGCTATGAAGGCCGAGGCTCGGTGGCTGGGTCTCTCAGTTCCCTGGAGTCCTCCACATCAGACTCAGATCAGAATTTTGACTACCTCAGTGAATGGGGTCCTCGTTTTAAAAGACTTGGAGAACTCTACTCAGTTGGAGAAAGTGACAAAGAAACTTGACAGTGGATCATAAACTTCTGAATGAAACTGAAAACTCGTGTAATATTCTAGGGCCATCCCTGTTAGTTACAACCAATGTGGTCATTTGTTTTAGAGGCAAGTTTAGCGCCAGTCATCTATGAAATCAACTACATTGTAATGTTGAACCAAAAAAACAATACAAAAGTATATGTTAGGAGGTTTATAAGTCTTGTGGAGTGTGAAGTAAAGTATGTGGAGTGTCTAGAAGTCTTTGAATATTTGGTACTCACTTGACCACCATGGACATGGAGACTGGGATCTTGGTTAATCTTCAATGTAAGGAATAGAGGAAAAATCAAAACAAATGGTGCTTTTGTAGAGAAATGGACCTGCAGGGATTTTGCTGCTGAATAGTATCATCTGCCAGGGTGTATAAAGTAACATGTTTTTTCCTCAATGCCAACAAAGATCCCACCACCAAAATTTTTAAAGCAATACTTGGTCTTCTGTACAATGCTAGCTATGAGGAGCATTGTTAAGACCTACTAGCTTCTACTGTGCAGTGACCATCCAATTGTATATAATTGTTGGCCCAATAACCACAGACTACTTCTCATCTTTAAATATTGTGTCGAGCCTTAAAATATTCACATGTTCTTAATTCATTCCAGGGAAGGGTGGGGGGAAAGGGTGCACATTCATCGATGGGAGAAGAGAAATCCCATTAAAATAGGTTTGTTTCTAGAAGAAGGATTACTCTTATCTTCCACTTCATCATCTTCCACAAGGACACAAAATGAACTGTATCACAGGATGGATGGACTATATGAGATGGTTGGTTTTATCACTAATGAGTGAATTTATTTGTTTAATCCTTGAAATAAATATTTTATTGATGTCCATTACTGCTTTTATTTATTAAGGTTGGTAATCTATAGATTAAGGGAATATATGAAAAAAAACAAAATTATATCCATTAATAATCCTTTAGATTGTTTTCTATATATATAAAATGAATGTTTAATATATGTACATTTTGATGAGCAGATAAGGCTGATTACAGATGATGTATTTAAAAAAAGGGAAGCTAACAGTCTCCTTTGAGTAGTTGAGCTTTATGTGACTGATAAGGGCAGGAATAACATTTTCCCAGAGAAACTTTTGAACAGTTTTCTATTTTGTTCATAACTCTAGTATTTGGTGTTTTTACTACAAGCACAAACATCTGGAAATATACTGGTTCATGTGAATATTTAAACCCTAGCCTTTTAGAAGCCCACACATTACACAATAAAGTAAAACATGCTTATAGTTCTCCAATGTATTAGAGAAGGAACCAGTTTGTACATAACTTTACTACTTATGTTATTAGCATTTCTTTATCTAATGTTCATGGTTATGCACAGGGGCTTTTGCACTCCAAGACAAGGCAGCACTAGAAGCTGTGAGCATACTCAATTTGTAATGCAAACTTGCCATTTAGAAGTAGAGATTATATAATAAAATTTAAGTATTACATGCAAATCATTTTAATTTTCTACTTTGCTTTGATGCTATATTGTTTGTTTATTTACTCCATGTATTGTATCAAGAGAAACTCCTGTATTGTTTCCTACTTTGTGAAATATATTTTTATAAATACTTCTGGTGTTATCCTTTCTTCCAATCTGGTTGATATCCTCTAACAATGAATCATAAACTGTGAATGGGACTATAGAATTTTTGCAAAAGGATAACCAGTGAATTAAAACGACTGCTTGAGGTATCATAATTACTTGGTAAAAGAACTAGAATTTGAATTTAAGGGTCCAATGAAATTCAACACTTGTCATCCTATATTATACTCCATTATGGCATTAGTATATTCCATTTGTGACTAATATTTCACTGGATTCTATTTTCACATAATTTTGTAGAACAATCTCTCCACTATTTCCCTATGATGGCTCCTTGTGGCATAGAGTTAAGCTATGGTTTTCTGAAGGTTTTGCCTGATTTTTATATATGGTAAAGTTACAAAATATAAGACTTGCTGGTTTACTGTGTACATTCAGCCCATCAGATGATTTTTTTTCAATTGTATCATCCCATGAAGACCCATTTTTAAAGAAAGTGATAGACATGATCTTTATCAGTGGAGGGAGAGTGTCTACTGATAAAGTCACTGATCTAAAGTGTTACCATTGATATATAGTGTGTCTTCTTGGTTCTGAACTTGAGAGTAAAATAATTGGAATAGTGGAGGAAAAAGAATGAACTATTCCCAAACTCCAAAACAATTCAAGTAAAACAAAACACTTATCCAATCAGATTTCAGGCTAAACATAATGTATCCTTGGGAAGGCAAATCTTTATTAATCAGCTTCTGACTACAAGGTGATGCTCTGCATTAAAAATGAAAATCTCAGCAGAGAACGAAATATGACATCCTGATTCCGTGCTGTGATTGAACTGAGTTCTAGGTAAGGTTACCTTTTGGAGAGTGGAGGAGGGTGCTGTGAGCTAAACAGCCCATTACTGTTTATAACTGCAGATGGATGGAAGGTAAGCAGGTTCTTCCAGAGAGTTTTATTATGCACTCCCTTGCTTTGCAGGGCTTCTTTGTAGGGAAGCTCACGAATGTATAACCTTCTGATTGCCTTTTTGATTGAAAGTTCCATCTGAGACCACGGTAGTGCAACCAGTAATAAGATTTCAAAAAATCCCATCACTGGCACTGTAGGAGAGGCGAGCATGACAGAAATCTCATCATTGTCAGTCAAAAAGATAAGGTAACCACTACCGGTGGGTGTCACTTCAAATTGTGCATTTATACAGCTTTTAAACATGAATATCAACAATGAAAAGGGGAAAAATACACAAGCTATTGTTGGGTCCACAAATGGGAACATGCAATTTTCTTTCTTCAAAATGACAGTTTTAATGGAAACAGGTCTAACCTGTGAGAGCAAATAACCTGTAGATAATTTGCATTGGTAATTTATAATAGCACCTCTGACTCCCATTCTCCCTGGAAAAGGGGAAACAGTGGTCCCTTGCCAACTGAATCTTCTTAGAATGAAAGAAATTCATAGAATGGAGAAAGGGGTTGACCTGGCTACGGACAAGTTTAGGAACATTCGTTTAAAATTTTTGCTATGCTGATGATATAAATAATTCTCAAGATTAAAACCATGGCCACCACAGTGAGGATCTGGGATTTGATGAATCTATTTTACCATTCTTGTCTTTGCAGAAAATAGCTCATGCTTAATAATAGGAGCTGACATTTAGGCAGTGCTGTTATAACTGTCAAAGTATTTTATTTGCAACAACCCTATGATATAAGTCATGCAAATACTATTAATCCACTTGGAGGGAACTATTTCAGGCAAGGGAAATGAATTTTCCAAAGTCACAAGTTAGTAAGTGCCAGAGGCAGGATTTGAACTCGAACAAGTCTTCTGACATCTATTAAATTTCCTTTTGATCTATAATGTAAACCATGGCATAAGTGGTCTATCATACAGTGGAAAGGACATTATAAGTCTTTCAAAAGACATTTTCTTCCTCTGAAAAAGCAGTTAAAATAATTGGAAAGAAGAGAACAAGTATAATGTAATTGTGTCCCTTTCAAAGGTGAAGTCAGCTTTTTGATGGTATTATATCAATTCATTTTTTTAAGGAAAGAAGAGACAATGTTTATATATTAGTCATTTAATATATCATAGAAGAAACCATAATAACAGCTTTTCAATCATCAAAAGCTAAGTGGGTAAAATAAAAATAGAATCTTAACTCAGAATAAATAATACTCACTTTTAGAAAGCAAGGAAAATCTGTCTGCTGTGTTTCAATACATAATACCTTCTTCCAGAGAGAGACCATGAAAGCATTCTTATTATCAAGGAATTTGAATTTAGAGACCTCAATGGACATTCTATTTAACCCCTATTTGAAAAGAATCTCTAATCTAAGTGAAGAGGATGTGCAATAGACCAAATGAAACTTGTTTACATTTCATCTCTTACATGCCTTTTGAATTGCATACATTTGGTCATTAATTCATGAGGTATATAACAAGCATCTACTAAATAATGAAATACAGTTGTCTTCCTTTGTCTCTTTAGACACCTTTAGAAACCTATTTTGTTTTTCTCTTCATCAAACAATTCTCTTGCTTTCCTAAATCACCTGCTTAACCATTTTGACCTCTCAGTACTGTTTGGCATTGCTCTTTGCTCTTTAGATATTTTTATTTGTTTTACCTTTGAATCATTTTTCTATCCATCCTTTGTCTAGGAATGTTTTATTCTCCTTGATGAGTTGAATAATAGAGAGATATTCCTTCCATCTTTTTTGTTTTCTTTGTGGGGAGGCAAATAATTCCTTTGTGAAGACCTACCTGCTTCTTAATATGGTAGAAATACAAACATTGTAAAATCTCTATAGATCACCACAAAATTCCTCTTATCCCATATAGTTTCTCAAAGAGAAAAATATTCAGTTCTTTGCTAATCTTGTTGCTAGCTTGCAAATCCAACTGTTTTGGCAAATTCCATTTGTCATAACTGATTATTGTAATAGGGTTCAATCACTGCAGGCTCATAAGGGGAAAAAAAGTCATATATTTCTCATGGTTTCCCTCACTTTCTCACCATAGGACACTAAGGTGTTACTTTTGATAGTCAATTATCATACTACTCTGAAGTGAACAGAAGCCTCTTCTATGTGAAGATCTCAAGCAGGAATTAAATTACCAGGAGAGTTATCTAATTAAATGTAATTACTGACTTTTTTCCTCTTTCTACTTTTCTCATTGCTAATTTAAATACCATCTTGTGTCTCTTTACCAACCATGTTGTTGTATCTGACTCCTCATGACCCTATTTGGAATTTTCTAGTTAAAGCTATTATGCCATTTCTTTCTCCAACTAATCTTACAAATGAGGAAACTGAGGCAAAGAAGAGTGAAGTGCTTTGTCCAGGGTCACTTGATAATAGTCTTTGAGGTCTACTCTGAGCTCAGGTCTTTCTGATTCCAAGGGCAGCTCTCTATCACTGCACTATTTATTAACTGTCCCACTATTCATAGTAGTACACAAAGCAAATGAAATCTTAATCTGCATTAAGAAATAGTCAGAATAAATTAACAGACCTTAATTAAGTGCATAGTATAGCAAGGTAGAGTTCTTGGTGCTAGGAACTCAAAGTCAAAAATTAAATATTTTTATCTTCAGAGAACTTATATTCTCTCAGGAGAAATAAAATACAGGAAATATTCTCTTGTACTTTTCCTATTAGACCACATCTGAAATATTCTATTTTCATCTTGATTATATATTTTAGTCATAAAAGGATTTAGCAATGTAGATTACATTAAGTGGAGGGCAATAATTTAAGGAAGAGATGATGTCTCATGAAGATCGAGAGAAGGAAATGTAAATATTTACTTTGGGAAAGATATACATATAGCTACCTTCAAATGTTTAATAGAATATAATGTAGCAGAATGAGTGGTTTTGCTCTGTTAATCCCCAGATGGTAGACCTAGAAGTAATTCTTCAGGAACTTGGAAGGAGATGGATTTTAGTTTGAAGGCATTTGAATGATGCAAAGGAAAAAATGAAAAAAAATCATGTATTTCTCATGAGTTTCCCTCATTTTCTCACCATAGGACGCTATGGTATTGCCTTTGATAGTCAGTTAACAGATTACTATAAAGCAAATAGAAGTCTCTTCTATGTAAAGATTTCAAGCAGGAATAGAATTACCAGGAGAATTATCTAATTAAATGTAATTACTGACTTTTTCCTCTTTCTACTTTTTTTCTCACTGTGTTGAAGGAGAAAATGTCTGACCCAGTATGGAGAGCTCAAATGCTCATAGAATTAAGGGATTCTTATTTAGGTATTATTTAGATCAGTTGATCTCTGACTTTACTTCTATTTGACAATCTGTGATTTTGTGTTACAGTGTGCAAGGCAGTATATCAGGTATTGTGGAAAATGTAGTTATAGAGACAAAGCCATCTTTGACCTTGTAGAAATAATAGGGTCAGTGGATGAGAATAAATGAGTGAGTAGGGAAAAGCGAAAAGAAGAAACATTTATCTAAAGCTTCTTAGGGTGCTAAACACTTTATATATATTATCTCATTTGATCTTTACAACCACCTTGGGAAGAAGATGTTGTTATAATTCCAATTTCATTGTTGAGGAAACTGAGGCAAATGGTTTAAGTCAGTTGCTTAAGGTCACAAAGCTAATAAATTTCTGAAGGAGTTAAATTCAATTCTTCATTTCCTACTTGGTTGAACTCCTTTTTACTACTCCATTGAATCTCTAGAAATTTAATCATTCTTTAAGATTAAGTCATCCTTCTTCCTAATTATTTATAAGAACCCTTGGCTCTAGGAATCTTTTTAACTAGACAATAGAACATAATTTTTTTTCCCAAAATCTCAATTTTAAAGATGGTGCCAGGAATGCTATGTCTTCATTTACCAATTGGTGCACTCCTCTCAATTTCATGATTATGCCACCTTCTCTCTAGGGTACCATCCTTTCTCATCCCTTTCAGTTTCCCTTTTTGGGTGCCATTAGATTGTAAACTCCTTAAGGGTACAGATTATCTTTCTTTTTTCCCCTATATTTGTATCCCAATACTTGGTTCAATGTCTAGTACATTTTACTTGATTCAAAATTATTGACCAACAAATTTCCTGACTTCAAGTTCACTGTTGTTCTATTCACTATGCCAAGTACTGGTTATATGACCTAAACTTTTTTTTTATCATTATCATTCTCTAAGGTAAGTTCTATAGTTTAATTATTTTAATACTATAAATATAGAAATTGACTACCCTCCATTACATTTTAAAGAGATTTTACCTTGTGGGAAATGGTAGCCATTACTATTGCTAGTGTAGAAAGGAATAGTTCATTTTTAATGTTGTAGAATTTTTCAGATACTCTCTTGAGTAACTTTTATGACTTCTAGGAAAATATTACTTGAATGAAAAAATTTAGGCACTCTTCAAATAAATGAAATATGCATATGGTAGTTCTGGACAACAAGGATCATACCAAATTATCTAGAGTTAAGGGGATCATCACACTCTAAAAATGTATCTACTATGAATGATCATTGGATAATATATTACTAGCTAAATAAAGACCTTAGGACATTGAAGTTTAGATAGTAGAATTTGAAAAGTAGATATGAAAAGTACTTTAGAAAAGAAAAAGTTAAAGGAGTAATATCTGAGACATTATTCATAAGTCAACAGTTTAAAAGAGGGGGGAAAAACAACTAAATAACGATATTCATCAATGGTATAATATGGAAGCCAGTAAAAAGGATATGAATGTAGCCTGAATTAATAGTGGTATTTTGAAATAGAAACCCACAGACTCAATATAAACAATTTAGTCAAATAAAGTCAGAAATCCAAATTTCTCCAAGTCAAGGTAGAAAGTTAGATTTTATTGGAAGAGGGCCAAGTCCTCCAATAAAAGTATTCTCTTGCATGTATTACATTGTTGGACCCTGGCAAGAGACAATGCCCAGAGGCTGAGACCTGGTTTATATACCAGTCAGTAACAAAATGAATATTTCCATACAAGGTTGATGACATATAACAATATATAACATCATATAGACTTTATTTAGAAAGTTACCTAATTACAAAGATGATTGGTTAGTTCATTTCAGAAAGCCCATATTAGTCTAAAAGCCAAACCACAAGGCAATACCCTTATTTTGGCAAACAGTGATGATCATTACCTCAGACTCATCTGATCTGGGGGGGAGGATGGCTATTTTCAAACAGGGAAGGGTGCGAGATGTTTGCACCATATTGGGACATGAGATTCAGATGATCAGCATCTTATGATTAAAGGGAACTACAAACTGAAGGAGGGGTTAGAAATCCCTTTAGAAGCATTTTTTATGCTTTAGTTAGACATCCTTGTAAAAATCATGAATTCTACTGATTGTGTTAAGATTATAATGGAATTTATACTAATCACTTTAGAATCACAATATTGATTATTTTAAACCTATCACTATCAATAAATTCAACCAAATATAAGGAGTTATGTTTTTTTTTTTTTCCCAATAGAGGAATTATGTCCAGAATCAAGGAGGTTATCATCTCTAATTTGGAAAACAACATTTGTAGTTTCATGTTTTGTACCAAATGTCAAATTTTAGGAAGGTCATCAATATATCAGAACTTATCCAAAGGAAGAGGATGGCTATTCACTTAACTGACTGAAGGAAGTAAGATAAGTAGCCTGAAAAAAAAAAAAGAGGTTATAGAAACAACATTCCTGTAATCTATAAGTATATGACATGTAATTTGTTATATATATATATTTTTTTCTATTTTTGTTCCAAATTCCCCCACTACATTTGCACTCATTAAGAAGGTAATAAATGTGACACATTATATATATTAAGTCACATGAACACCTTTTTTCACATTTCCTCTATAGTGAAAAATATACAATAACAATAAAGTGAAAAATTGCTTAAATCTATATTCAGTGACCATCATTTCTTTATCTGTAGGTGGATGGCATTTTTCAATCTTAGTCCTTTGAAAGCATTGTGGATTATTGTATTGATCAGTGCTATGAAATTTTTCATAGTTGATTATCATTACTATATTACTGTTACTATATATGATATTCTCTTGGTTCAGGACCTTACATTTTGCATCAGTTCACAAAAGTCTTCTCAAGTTTTTACATCCATTATTTTTATTATAATTTCTTATGGCACAATATTATTCCATCACAATCACATTCTACAAATTGTTTAATCCTCTCCCCATTGATGGACATCCATCATTCCAAACATTCCCTGCTCTCCCAGATCATCTAATAAGGGAAGGCAATTCCCAAAAGGAAGTTGAAAACAGAAGAGACATATGAAAACCATTTGTGAATCTTAAAATTTCTCAGACTCTACCTTGGAACATTATCTTAAGGTTATGGTTAAGGTTATTCCCCATTTAAACAATGGAGGTTCTTGATCAGGAATGTATTGAGAACTTTAAAATTATTCCACCCATTACTCCACCCCTTAAGATTCCACTTCCTTGCCAATGCAAAAAAGTTTCTATAAAATTTTGCCTATATGGGTTCTTTTCCTTACTCCTAAATCTCTTTGCATTATAGACAAAATCCTGCTATTTGGAAAATGGTTTCAATCTATTATTTTTGACCCTGGATTAGGAAGGCGTAAGAGGTACTAATAGCCAGAAGTTATTGACAGGAAATTTTCAGTTTTATTAAAAAGAAAAATATATTCTCAATTTCACATATATAAAAGAGAGTTTACATTATTAAGCATTTATGCACCAGTCACTAAGCCAAGTGCTAGGATTACAAAGACAAATAAACCAAAAATATTCCCTGCTCTCCCAGACCATCTAATAAGGGAAGGCAAGTCCCAAAAGGAAGTTGAAAGTAGGAGAGACATATGAAAACGAGTTGTGAATCTTAAAATTTCTCAGACTCTACCTTGGAACATTATCTTAAGGTTATGGTTAAGGTTATTCCCCATTTAAACAATGGAGGTTCTTGATCAGGAATGTATTGGGAACTTTAAAATTACTCCACCCATTCTTAGGCATATGTTAGGGGAAGATAAAGTTTTAAAACTCCTTAGTGAACAATGAAGGTACTTAACTCATAGTGAGGCCAAAACCTTAAGCTAAGTCTATTTTTAGATCTAATACAAAAGGGTGATAAATGCCTATGAAGGTCAAATTAATCACTAAAAGGTCAGGCAACTTGCAAGGGGCAAGCTTAGCAAAGAGGTGTGAAGTACTCAGAAGATATAATCTATCCAGAGAAGGTGAGAACTAAAAATTAAAAATGGGCTGACCTAGGAAAAGCATCTACTATGATTGGTAAATGTGAAAATTTAGGGGAGGTGCCACAAGAGAAATTTCTCTTTAAAAGGACCTGTCTGAAACAGTTCAAGGTAGTTGTATTTAATTCAGCTTTGGAAGCTGAATTGGAGGTCAGGAGTCAGAGGAGGCTGCTGGGTCTCTGGACACTAGAGTTTTGCTTGGAAAGATCTTGTGGTGAGTGATTAAAGACTGACTTAGTTTCTCTCTTAAAGAGAAAGGCCTAAGCCATTAGCCTAGGCCCTAGCCTTTTCCTACTATTTCCTCTTCTCTGTCTCTTTCCCTTTCCTTAATTCCTTCATTTATATTAATTAAAATCTCCATAAAACCCAGCTGACTTGGGTATTTCATATATGGGAATTTTCTCCTTGGTGACCACTTATTTTTGATTTAACTCAAGACATTGTCTTGAAACCATATTTGTGCGGTCACACAGTGGAGGAAAGAAGGTATCCATTTATCTACCCAGGGAAATGATGGAGAGTTCCAGAAAGGTCCCAAAGTGATGAAATTGGTAGGGAATGGAGAGAAAAACTGTGCAAAATCATCTCTTAAATAGGAAGCCTGCAACCTATGGCCCTGCCCTACAGTCACAAGTTCTAATCAGAAAGGTAAAATGTCCTGAGGAGATGTGAAGACCAGGAAGATTCATTCTTACAGAATAGTAAGATTTCCCAATGAAGATTTTTGGAAAAGAAAGGCAAATAAAGTGACCTAAAGAAGAGAAAAGTAATGTAACTGGGGAGAAATGGAATGAACAAGTCTAATCTCTTTTTCATTTTCCAAAGATGGTAACTGCCATTTGTTCCTTATTAACAGCTATTTGGAATTGTTGAAGAAAACAGTCATGCCTCATCTAGGCTTTTATTCTCTAGGCTTGCCATCATCAGTTCCTCATGTGATCAATTCAACAAGAATTTGTTAAGTCATTACAATGTGCTTGGCACTAAGGTATGCTCTGGGGATACAAATAAAAGTCAAAAAATTCTTAGAGAAATCAACCAACTATGGAATAATCTTGACTACCATCACTTTTCTAAGACTAACAACCTTCCATTCTCAGGATACTCTCCAATACATCAATCTTCTTACCAAAACATAACAACTAGAATTAAACAGAACATTGCAGATGTAACGGGATTACAGGCAGGAGTACAGAACTACCACATCTTTAATCTTGGACACTATGCCTTGATAATAGAGCATCATATTGAATTACCTTTTGTGAAATGTCACTTCACATTGTTAACTAATGAGGAACATATACTTTATTGAAAACATCAAATTTTTTTTCTCCTAAATTGGTCATAACTTCTCATATTATATTTATGGAGTTAATTTAAAAATAATAAAGTATGAGACATTAAATTTATCCTCATTAAATTTCTTATAAGATTTGGCTCAGTATTCTAGTGTTATAATCTTTTTGGATCCTGATTCTGTCATCCAAATCATTTGTTATCTCTCCCAGTTTTATGTCTTGTATAAATTTGATAAATATTATAAGTATTCTATCTATATTTTTATCCAAATCATTGATTTAAAAATCAAAATGTAAATAGATAATCAGAATCCTTCCATATTGACATGAAGTCATTAATGATTAAGCTTAATGACTTAATTAGTTCTTACTTTACCTACCTGTACTTTCATCTAAGTCATAATTTCTCCATTTTATGCTCATGATTAGTATGAGGGACTTTGCTATCCATTTTGAAAATATCTTACTTATTTAAGTCTTAAGAAACAGAGAACTTTGTTTTATTAATATCAAATAAGGCATAAAACAGGGAAACACATGCTTGCCAAAGATATGTATTACTTTCATGAAAGAGATACATCACAGAGTCAAAATTGAAGTGATTCCCTAGAGAGGGTGAAGTCCTCCAGATGCTACAGTTTGCAGGTGGCATGTACTGATTTCTTCAAGGACCAGAACTTGGCAGAATCTTCTAAATGAGAGCTGTAACCACTCTAAATATTCTAATCTGACTATTCATAAAGGAAAAAATCAAGCAAATATAGAATTCTTGTTGTTCACAAGTTAGTGTACAGTTGGGTGAATAGCCCACAGAAATGGTATGAATCCATTTATTTCAAACAGATGCTGAAAACATGTGATGAACTGGATTCATAATTGTTTTATTTGAAAAATTATTTTTTGTTATTCCAAATTTAATATATATAATCATGTCAATATTTATACATATAAACATCAATATTTACATATACAACTATCAATTATTTATCAATATTAAAAATTGCACATATAAAAATCAAAATATTATTATATATTATGAAGAGAGAATTAAATCTCTTTGTCTATTTTAATATAACCTATCAGAGACCTTTAACTCAATAAAACAAGAATTCACAAAAAAAAAAAAGAACCCTGGGCAGTGCTAGGAAAATTGAAAGACTGTAATTGGTTTCTGTGAAAAGGGGCAGAGAGAGGCAATGGTGTGAAAAAAAGAGATATTAAAAAAAGAGACCAGCATCATCTGGATTCCTTCCTTCCTTGATTTTTGGAAAGACTCTTCCTTTGGATTCCGCATGGTTGAGTAGAAATAGAGACATGCTTTTCCTTGGAGTCATTCTGTGTTGGTGTAACTATGGCTGAAGACACCACTGAGACTCCTAGCTGAGGATTACTAGGAAATTCATGTGGAGATCTATAGTTTGGGAGCCTCTTCTGGTGTTGAACTAGACTTCACCAGAGACACAAGGGCTGGTAGGCTAGACCAGGCTTTGTCTCCTTCCTATATTTCCCACTTTCACTATCTCTGTCTTGTAATAAAAGCTGCCAATAGTCATTTTTTACTTAAGGGCTAATATTTTATAAATAGCTACCACAATCTTACTTTTTATAACTGATATTTAAGTCAAACCCAATTTTAATTCTTACAATAGGAAACTTTATCAGCTGGTGAGATAGAAATATCTCACCATAGAGATAGAAATAGAGAGCTCATCCTTGGAATCAGAATGAAATGAATTATTTCTGTCACTATTTCCATCCCCCCTACTCCCTCAAACAAAATAAAACAAAACAAAATTTTCTTTGTAAAATTAGAATAGTCATTGAAGGCAGATGAAGAAGTTGACTGTGTCTGAAAACACACATCTTATTTCATACTCCTGGTAAATTATCTCTGGGTCAGAAATGGGACACATGCTCTATTATTAGTTCATTGTTGATTATTGAATTTTATTTGGATCTCCCCTATACCTTTTACTCAACTTTTACCTTCTCACTCAAATCCTACTACTAAGTTCCTTTACTTCTGTATAAATGGAGATTTTGAACCTTTGATTCCCCAGAAGTCCTCAGTATTTCCCAAAATTCCCTATAATCTCTCCTGCATCTCCATGTTGGTAGGATCAAGTTATTGGTATTAATTTGTGGTTACTCCGTCCATGCTCTCTTTCTTTGTGATGATGCAGCAAGTATGGTGGTAAGCTAAGCATGGAGATATTAAATGGGCTAATCAGCCATGGGTATGTGTTTTTATTTTGTATCCTCTCTATTCCTTGATTTCTAACAATCCCTAATAAACCTCATAAAATATAATATTTTTATTATTAGAGATTTAATTTTAGATTTTACAGTATCCTTAATAAATGTTTATTTAATTATGTCAACATGGAAATCTAGAGATCTCCAGTTTATTTAGTTTGAGTGTAGAAACCCCAGGTTTTGACTTTGTCACAGGAGAGGTTTCCCCCTGAGGGAAGTCACCAGACAGTGAACTTCCTGGTAGTATGGGTGGGAACAGCTAATCCCATCCAATATTAAGCATCCCTTTTGTCCCAATGGTTTCTCCCCCTAGGCTAAGGTCCATTACCAAGGTGACCCAGCCCTTGGGCTGAGCCTTTCCCTTTTCTGTCCATTGTAGGGCATCAGTCCCTCACTGTTATTCCTGTCTAGAACTCATCCTTTTCCTTTCTTACCATTGTAAAGTCAGTCAACTGTCCCTCTCACTCCAAGCCCCCAGGTCATTTAGAAAGGTATATAGGCTCCCCAAATTCTTTTGTTCCTCTGAGTCCATCCTGAGTCAGTGGCACTCCCAGGGGCTAGTGACAAGGGTGTCTTGACTGTGCAGTCTTGGGAAACAGCTCTGTTGTCCTATTAGTAGCGCTAACCCCTTTTCCCTTGATTAAAGAGTGATTTTGACTATTTAATAGTTCTGTGTTTTTTCTAGTTGACACTTATTTATTGAGTGCATTGAGCATACCTATAAATTCTTTCAGAGTTATTTTCCTCTACAATGATGTAGTAATAGTTACTTGTTTTCTAGGTTCTGCTCACTCCATTCTATAACAAGTATTAAATCCAGTCTCTGTAGCCAAGGCTGAAGAAACTCCTCAGTGTAGCATGAAATAGATTTGAATGTAACTGGGAAAAAATTAACAACAACAGCAATAAAAAAATACAATGCTATGCAGATAATGTTAAGTTTTGGTTTTCTTAAGGATTCATTTAAATTTGAATTGACATCACCCATTCTACACCAATTTTTAAGACTCAGAATTTCTTTAAGGACCAATATCATTCCATTATATTCACAGATAATGTTTTATTCAGTTATTTGCAAATTTTTGTCTACTCCTTCAATTTAAAGTTGAGATTCAAAGTCATTGAAGACTTGAGGTAGAGATAAAAAAGGAGAAAATCTCAGGTATGAGGGACAGCAAATTAATATACCCCACTCAGAAGACAGTGACAATATTTTGTAAGGATGTTAATATGACTAAATGTCTTCTTTGACAAGTTACTGAGGGTTAGTGGAGTTTGTGGAATGGTGGGTGTGGTGACATTATCAGACCTGTAATTTAGGTAAATTATTTTAGCAGCTGAGCGGAGGATGGGCTACTGTGGGAATAGGCTTGTGGCAGGAATAACAACCAGCAGGTTATTGAAAAGTTCCAGGCATATGAGGCAATGAGAACTGCCTTTAATCCCTAGAGTACTCTAAGTACATCATCATATTATCTGCAAATATATAAATAGATGGCTTTGAATCCTCTTTGACAATGTGGATTGTCTCAATTTTTTCCCTTGCATTGTTATATTTGAAATTTCTAGTATTAGATCTAAAAATAATCATGATAATGGATAACATTGTGTTAACCTAATTTTATTAGAAAGGTCTCTAGTTTATCTCAATCACATATTATACTGGCTCCTGCTTTGAGATAGACCTCATAATATTAAAGAAATGTCCATTTATGCTTTTAAAACTACTTTAGCAGAAATGGGTGTTACTTTTTATGGGAGGAAAATAAACAACAATTTATAGTGGTTCTTAATTTTTGATGCTGTTAATGAGATTATGCTTTTTAAATTTTTTTTTTAAATATTGAACCCCTTCTGCTTTCCTGGCATAAATCCAATCTGATAATAGTTGATAATATTTTAACATATTGCTTTAGCCTCTTTGCCTTTATTTTATTCAATGTATTTTCATTTGGTATTTATTAAAGCTGTTGGCATAGAGATTTTCTTCCTCAGCTTCATCTCTCCCTAATCTTGGTATGAAAATTCTATTTTCATCATAGAAAAAAATTGGGTTAAATCACAACTTTATATATGTATATATTAAATAGTTTCATTTAATACTTGAGTATTTAATCTTATAAGGTTTGAGAGAATTTACTTAAAAATCCATCTGACCTTCCCCACTCTCAAGGGAAGTTAATTTTTTAGTACTTTAAGATTCAGATGCTCTATTTCTAAATACTTTTTGACATGGAATCTAAGCTTGAAGGATGGAGATCCCAACTTTGTTCCCATTAGAGTTTGCCTCTATGGAGGTCACAGATTCTGCCAGTCTCAAACTGAACAATAGACCCTAAAGTAAATGATAATTTCAATTAGGTGGGACTAAGCATAAGCATATCATTTTTGTTTTAATAGTGTTCTCCAATATATCAGAGATCCTTCTCAAAAAGGCCAACCCCTGGGCAGGGACCATCCTTTTATTTTCCATAGTAAGTAGTCCATTCCTTTACACCCTAGCCTCTAGCTATGGTTCCTTTCCCAAGCCTGATTGTATCCTGTCAGTGTAATTTGAATACTTCTATTTCCTTGTAGCCATGGTAAAGTCAATTAATCATATTTCCCTGTCCCTTGGTTTCCCAAAAGGGTATATCAGTTCCCCAAATTCCTCTGTCCTTTGGAACTGCATCTATATCTAGTGTAGTGTCACTCCCAGGGATAATGTCCCCAGAGTTCCAGGGTATAGACCCTGTAAAAGTTTTGGCACCAGACTCTGAGTAAAGGTCCAAATATTGGAATTATCACTTTCCTGGTTAAAGACTTAGTTTTTCTAACTACAAGTTAACATACTCAATTTGTGTTCTCTTAATTAGAGATTTTATATTTTGTGAATTTTGTGAATATTCATTTCAATGTTCAAATTTTATTGACTCATAATTTAAATAGTTTTTCAAAATGTTCTTTATTTCCCATTGGTTTTTAACTTATCCAAGTCAGTTTTGTTTTCATAATTTGGTTCCCCTGTTCTTTTTAACATATCTCTAATTTATTAGTGATTTTTTTTAATGAACCCATTTAAAATTTTTTTTCTTTTAATTTAAAAATATCTTCTCTAATTTTCAGAATTTCTGCTTGTAGTAGATTTTTTATTTATTACATTTAAATTATTTTTAAAGTTTCATTACAAGTTCATTTTTCTTCTTGTCTTTTGTTGATGAAAGTGTTGAGTGATAAGTACTATACTGGCTTTGCATATATTCATTTACTTGTTGTCTCTATACCAAAAAGTTTTGTGTTTTTAATTCATTGTTGTCATTTTGCATGATGAAATTATCAGTTGTACCCCTGAGTAATTCTTTGACACCCGAAAATCTTTAGGATTAAAACTTTTAGTCTCTCTTTAAGTTTGAATCATTTCTTCAGTGACCCCTGCTAATCATCTGTTATGTCACTGTAGCCAGTAAAGTGTTTAATACTTGTGCTTTTTTTTTAATTCACTTAAGACTTTTTTAGCTTCTAGTACATAGTCACATTTTAAAAAGAGCTTTTGGGTAAACACAGAATAGTATACATGTCAGACCTTTGGGAGGGGAAAGACTTTAAAACCAAGCAAGACATTGAAAGAATCACAAAAAAATAAATAAATAATTTTGACTACATCAAATTAAAAAGCTTTTGTACAAACAAAACCAATGTAACTAAAATCAGAAGGGAAACAACAAATTGGCAAAAAATCTTCATAGAAACCTCTGACAAAGGTTTAATTACCCAAATTTATAAAGAGCTAAATCAATTGTACAAAAAATCAAGCCAATCTCCAATTGATAAATAGGCAAGGGACATGGATAGGCAGTTCTCAGATAAAAAAATCAAAACTATTAACAAGCACATGAAGAAGTGTTCTAAATCTCTTATAATCAGAGAGATGCAAATCAAACCAACTCTGAGGTTATCACCTCACACCTAGCAGATTGGCTAACATGATAGCAAAGGAAAGTAATGAATGCTGGAGGGAATGTGGCAAAGTAGGGACATTAATTCATTGCTGGTGGAGTTGTGAACTGATCCAACCATTCTGGAGGGCAATTTGGAACTATGCCCAAAGGGCAATAAAAGTCTGTCTGCCCTTTGATCCAGCCATAGCACTGCTGGGCTTGTACCCCAAAGAGACAATGGACAAAAAGACTTGTACAAGAATATTCATAGCTGCGCTCTTTGTAGTGGCCAAAAATTGGCAAAGGAGGGGATGCCCATCAATTGGGTAATGGCTGAGCAAATTGTGGTATCTGTTGGTGATGGAATACTATTGTGCTAAAAGGAATAATAAAGTGGAGGAATTCCATGGAGACTGGAACAACCTCCAGGAAGTGATGCAGAGCGAAAGGAGCAGAACCAGGAGAACATTGTACACAGAGACTGATACATTGTAGCACAATTGAATGTAATAGACTTCTCCATTAGGGGCGGTGTAATGTCCCTGAACAATCTGCAGGGATCTAGGAGAAAAAACACTATTCATAAGCAAAGGATAAACTGTGGGAGTAGAAACACTGAGGAAAAGCAACTGCCTGACTACAGTGGTTGAGGGGACATGACAGAGGAGAGACTCTAAACGAAACTCTAATGCAAATATTAACAACATGGCAATGGGTTCGAATCAAGAACACATGTGATACCCAGTGGAATCACAGGTAGGCTATGGGGGGTGGGGGGGAGGAAAAGAAAATGATCTTTGTCTTTAACGAATAATGCTTGGAAATGATCAAATAAAATATTATAAAATTAAAAAAATAAAAGGAATTACTGCCAGCCTAAAAAAAAAAAGAGCTTTTGTTTCCTTCCTTCCTTCCTTCCTTCCTTCCTTCCTTCCTTCCTTCCTTCCTTCCTTCCTTCCTTCCTTCCTTCCTTCCTTCCTTCCTTCCTTCTTTCTTCTAATTCTTCATTTATTCTTTATTTGTGTCTGGGTCATATGTAATATACTCTAGCAATGATGTCCTTTAGTTTCTGTGACTATTCATTTTAACCTAAATGCTTTTTTTTTTTAATTACGATTCTTCCCAACCTACTCCAATCCCTAACTTCATCTGACAAAACTTATTAATTACCACTGACTTCTTTAGTTTCTTCTCCAAGATTTAACAGTCTTTAGCAATGTCTTCCTTCTAGATTTCAATTGGTAGTACTATGTGTTCTACAGAAGATTTTAATAATCAGCTAGTTTTGAAATATCATAACAATATTTATTTAAGTCATTGTTAAATGGACCGCTTTGATCTCCATATATGCCTTTAATTTATACCATTTCCCTGCGTCTGGAATGTACCCTCTGATGAATACCTGCCTATACTGTAAATTAAAATTCAGTTCTTTATCCTACATTATGCTGTCTCTGTGCCTCCCAGTCCTCCCAAAATACTTTAATTAACATTCATCTGAGGTCCTTTATATTTTATATTTTGTATTATAAGTAATGGTCAGTATTTTTTGTTCCCTTGTACGCTGTGAATTCCATAAAAACAAAACCAGAATTTTGTTCATAATTATATATTTCTATCCCCAGTACCTAGCACTTTGTCCTGAACAGAGTAGGGATTGAATAAATGTTTGGTGAATAAAAAACTATTATGAGAGGTCTGGAAGATATGACATTAAATTTGGAAATGGAAGGTCTGTAGTATTTTGGGAACTCTGTGACATGAATTTTCTTGTGCAGCCTCAGATATCTTAATTTTCCACTGCAAAATGACAGCTTGAATGTAATGATGTATAAAGTCCCCTCCAACTTTGTTTTTCTCTTAGTATCCCATAAAAGAGTTGGGAACTTCTCCATCCATTGGTATCTGTACCATTTGAAAATAGTATACTGTAGAATGTAATATAATAATAGTGGCAGATAAAGTCAAAAGAGGTGTAATTAGTGGTTAGCATCAAGAGTTTAGCTAATGTAGTAAAAGCAATTATTTTATTTATTTATTTTTTATATCATAGAAATGAAGGAAAAAAACTCCTTTAATTTAGTGATTTTATTTTTGGCTAGATTGTTTGGCTCACTTACTGGAAATATTCCCTTAATGGAAATAATGTTCTGTAACATTAGTGTACATCCACCATGATAGAGGAGTAAAGCAATATGTAGTTTTAAATATAAACAGAAATATGTTTTCCAGGAATGATTCCCAAGGTACATCAGTACTCTGCGGTCTAAGTGCTAATCCCCAAGGGTAAGAGCATTATTGCACTGGTGGTTTGGCAGTGATAAAAATATTAAATGAGGCTCTTCAGGCTCAATTTGTAGTTTATCACTACTTACTGCAAAGTGAATCTAGTTTCTGAGAAATGAACGTAGCTTGACGGTTGGTGCCTTTAAAAGTTGTTTGGTTTTTTTTTACCCCTATTTTTGCCCAAACCAACAAATATTAAACAAACAAACAAACAAAAAAAACCAAGTGTGTGTCTATTCCTTTGCTGTGGACATATATATATACACACTCACATACACACAGTATAGTCATTGCCTAATAGAAGGTGAGATGTGACTTTAGAATAGGAAATTTTAGGGCTGAATGTCTTCATTCAACAGATGTCGGAATTGACACCAAAAAAAGGGGAAATGATTTGCTTAACATCATCAAGTAAGTGACAGAACCAGTTCCAGCCCTCTGTCTTCCTGACTCCCATTGGGGGTCCTTTCTATAACAACAAATTGGATCCCACAGCCTTCAAGAGATGTTAATTGTGTTGTTAGTCATATTGATACACATGAAATAATTTATAAAGATTTTTGGAGAAGGGAATGGATTTGGGATTATATCATCAAGAATAACTCTGAGTGAGAATTTCTCTATTGCTATATAACCTTATCTTCATCTTAAACTTCAAAAGGGTTGTCTAAAAGCACTGAGAGTTGATGTGATTTGCCTTTGATTATACAACTCATTGTGATTATTTGGCATGAATCTGGGTCTTCCTAACTTCAAAGGCACCCCTCTATCCATTATGCCAAAGTATCTCTCTAGAGAACAACACAAGACACTTTTTAATGAAAAGCAAATTGTTGATGGCAGAGTAGTTTGGAGGAAACTCTACTATAATTGGAGTCAAGGGTCCAGAGTTGGATTCCTTCCTTAGCCATCTAATATCTGTTTGACCGTGAACAAGTCACTTAATCTCCCCGAGTCTCAGTCTCCTCAGCCATAAGCAGACAGTAATCACACTTCCACTCCTAGTTCCAAGATTATTGTGAGGGAAGTACCTTATAAACCTTCAGGCACTCTATAAATGCAAGTAGCTGTTATATAATCTCAAATGTGTCCCATGAAAGAAATAGAAAGGATAGGAGTTGGCAACTAGATTACATGAGGGGACTCAAGAGAAGGTAGGTCAAATATGACTCCAATTTTTAAATCTGGAGACTGAGTAAACATTAATAAAAAGGAAAAACAAATTCAGAAAGAATAACATGTGGTGTAAAAGATAAATGTAGTTGTTGATATATTGGGTTTTATGTAGTAGGGTATATTCTGGTGGCTTAGAGGTTTCAGATAATTATAATTTCAAGATGAATCAATAAAGAAATAGAGCAATCCCCCTTCTACTAGGTACTGGTACCATGACACTAGACTGCATTAAGAAAAGAGTGGGGAGCAGCTGGGTCAGCAGCTGGGTTGAGACTCAGACCTAGAGATGGGAGGTCCTGGGTTCAAATATGACCTCAAACACTTCCTAGCTGTGTGATCCCAAGCAACTCACTTAACCCCCATTTCTTAACCCTTACCATTCTTCTGCCTTGGAACCAATATACAGTATTGAATTTAAGACAGAAGGTAAGGATTTTAAAATAAGTAGACAAGTATAATGTTTAGGACTAGGAATGTTACTTTAATCTTGTGTCCTCTGCTGTGCCCTCAAATATTTTTTTCCCATCTCCTCTGGGTCTTTCAAGTCCACTCCCTTTTCTCCACTGACATGGTGACCATTCTAGTTAAGGCCTCCATCCATCTCCTTTTGCCTGGTCTATCACAATTGCCTCTTAACTGGTCTTTCTTCCTTGAGTCTTCAGCTAATTCAACCCTTCTTCCTCAGAGTTGTTTTCAGCAGCAGTAAAGCTCTAATCTAATTTTCCAAAAGTGAAGGTCAGTCCATTTTACTTTCCTGCTCAATAAATTCCAGTGACTCTGTGTTACCTCTAATTTCAGATATAAATTTCATCATTAAAGCTTTTCAAAACTGAGTCCCAAAATAAGAACCTAATATTTTGTTTTAATATACGTTACTCTTTTCTTATTCAACTCTGATCCAGATAATTTGTTCTTGCATTTTTCACACTTTTTGTCCCATCTTTGTATATATCTCCCATTCCTGGATTGTACCCCAATCCTTGGGTTGGATTACAAATTTCCTTTAATGCTCATCTCAAGCTCCACCATTTCTTATCCCCCATGCTGCTGGTATCTCCTCAACAAAATTATCACATCTCTGTCTTTTTTATCAGTTTTGTCAAGGCCCATATACAGTGTATATATACATATATATATATATATACTGTTTGTGTTCATATATATATGTGTGTGTATATATATATATATATATATATATATATATATACATGTACAAATATATATATATATATTTGTATATGTTTTCAATCCTAACTTTGCAGTCAGGGGATGTTTTATTTTTGTCTCCATAGTACAGTGTTTGATACATACCACATGCTTATTAGTAGATATAAATAACAATATTAACTAATGTTATTAATTAGCATGTATATAAGATAAACTAATATTAATACTAAGCATTAGTAAAAGCCCCAAAGGAAATAAAACTAGATCCATTGCCTTGGTTAGATTAAATTTGAAGTGTTTCATTTAATTATGGATGTCACATTTTAGGAAAGGTTTTCTGAAAACTAGAAGTTGTCCAAAGAAGGATGACAATATGGTAAAGGTCTTCACTACACTAGACTTATATATTTCCATCTGAAAATTCCCTCATTTAATAGATACAGAAATTGGATCCCAGAAAGTTTAAGTCAATTGCCCAAGTTCATACCTGTAATTAGTGGCAGCATTAGACTAGAACTCAAGTCAACTGTCTCCAAATCCATCTTTTTACTTCTCCATGGTATATGAACATTTATTGAAGGAACTAAACTATTAGAAATATTAACGAATTAATGATTTAGCAGGGAACATTCTAGTTGTGTTTAAATATTTGCCATCATAGGATCATATATCTACTGATAAAAGGGAGTTCAGAAGCCATCTTGACCTAATGCCCCATCATTTTTTTTTCCATATGAGGCATCTTGATTATCTTTTAACTTCCAATGATGTTGGGTAGCATATCATGCTTATGATCTCACAAGTAGTATCAGAGACAGAATTTGAACCTTGATTCTGTGAATCTAGGGTCACTGATATTTCTATTGTGCCACTACACATTGTCACATGGGAAAGAATTGAGAATTATTCTGTTCATTTTAAGAAAATGAATTTAGCAGGTATGAATAGAAGTTACAAAAAGGTAAATATAACCTGTTCTGCCAAGTAGGACTACCCCAAAATAGAAATAAGCTGTGTTGGGAGTGAATCATGTCTCCCTCACTGACCATCTTCAAGCAAGGGTCAGTCAATCACTTACTGGATATATTGTAAGATGATTCTTGATCAGCTGTGAATCAGAGTAGAAGAGCTCTGAGTCTTCCCTTAAGCTTCAATTCTTTTCTTCTATTAACAGACCAGTAGAAATTTAGAGATTCAGGATTGGAGAAAAGGATGGAAAGTATATATCAGTTTTGGAGTCATCCACCTAGAGAAGTGAATTGAAGCTATGAGAATGGGTATAATTGCCTAGAGGAAAAAAGAAATATATTGACATAGATATTTTGGGAATTCTTGTAATGATGACATCTCATTTTTGTGTTTGATAACATACAGGTCATGCCACAGGAGACATTCTGCTTGGGAAATTAAACATATATTTTAATTGAATGAAAGTAAAGAAGATTTACTTTCAAAATGGTGAACAAAGTGCATCTCTGACAATGAGGGAACCAGTTCATATAAGAAACAAGATAATATTCACATAGTCAATAGTATTTGCGAAGGATATACACAGATGTTTGTAGGATAAAGTCTTACATTGATGATTATTACTTTGCATATAATACTGTTGCTAATGTGGGGAGCTCAGTTAAAAATATTTGCTGGGTTTATGGTCTGGGGGATATTGGAGGCCCTTAAATTTCCTAATGTCATTTTGGGATCTCTAATAAAAATCATGGATTTAAAAAAAAAATGATCAAGCATTCTTAGTCTTGTCCACCAGAAATCCCAGGGGACTTGTTCATAAAAGCCTTAAATGGATGTAGGTGTTTTATAGGTATGATAGAAAGGTTTGTGGGAGTGGGTAATAGGATTTTTCTTGTATATATGTTATTTGTCTAAAGTCATGCATGAGGAATAGAGAAATATATGTTATATAAAAGCACTGATAAAACCTATATCAGACTATTTAATTACTCTAGAAGAGTAATGTGAATATTAAATTAACTCTCCCCTGATCATGAAAATTAAATTAATTCTCCCCTGCTTATGAAGATTAAATTAACTCTCCCCTGCTTATGAAGATTAAATTAACTCTTCCATGATCATTTTAAAATTTAATCATCAAATGCATATACACTCCACTCACAATTGAATAGGGGTGGTCTGTGACCCTTGTGTGTGATAGTTGGTGACGAATCAGAATGGACTGACTTCCCCCTGGGTAGTCCTAAGCAAAGCTTTAGCTGTAATTGGTACATGTAAAATGAAAGGTAGTTACAGGAAGCGATGCAAAAGAAGTGTCTTTAAAAAGGAGTTACAACTTCCTGTGGGAGTTCTTCTGGATTTAGGAGTTTAAGTTGGAGGCTGTTGAAGAATCTGCTTAATGGACCTGAGACCTCAGACTGAGTGTGACTTTTCTTAAATATATCTCTTTGGGCTGACACATGGTTTTTATTTTGTATCTTTTTTATTCCTTTATTTCTAATGACCTTTAAAAATATCCTAAAATATAATATTTTATTATTGAGATTAATTTTAATTTTTGTAGTAAAAATTAAAATTAATCTCAATAAAGAGGGAAAGAATATGAATTGTAAAATATCAGGAAAAATTTGTCAAAAATTGTTTTTACATGTAACTGGAAAAATAAAGTTCAATAAAAAAGAGAGGGAACTAGGGAATACAAAGACGTATAAATTCAAATACCTGTCAGGAAGGAGCTTTACTAACTTACTTTGTGATATCAGACAAGGGCTTTCCTAGGCCTTATTTTTTTTTTAATTTGTGTAAATAAGTGGGTTAGACTAGATGAGCACTTAGGATGAAAGAGGCTAGGACCTTGTTTGATGATAAATTAAAGGAATTGCAAATATTTGCTTCTGCAATAGCAGATGAATGAATAAAGCCAACAAAAATAATGAATAAAAAATATTTATGAAGTGTCCACTATCTGCTAAGCACTGGGCTAAGGATGGTACAAAGAGAAAAGTAAGGTAGGATCTTCTTTTGATCTAATAGGGAAAAGCAAAATTTGGGGAAGCTTCAGTAGTAGGACAAAGTGAAAGACCCAAATGTCCTTGGTGTAAAGTGTAAAGGTACCTGGCAGAGTATCTTCTTTAGTGTTATTTTCATTAATAAAGTGACCTCTGTTTAGGTTATTGGATCATTTGATGCATCCAAGGACTTTGACAAGGACTTTTATGTAACACACACACACATATATATGAAACTATATATGTATATAACATATAATAAATTCATTATATTGGTCTTTAATACTTGTGAATGCTTAGGAGGCTGTGAATATGAGATCCAAAGGGATATTTGCTAGGTCTCATCTCCATAAAAAGTGCTTCCCTGTATGATGACAATGTGGACAACCTAGAGGCAGGTACAGGGGTATGAAAGAACTGAGGAATAATATTCTTGGGCTCTGGTGGAGAACCTCTTAGATTGTTTAAGCTGGAGTTTGAATGGAAATGGTGGTCGTGGTCTGACATGCCTGGTAGAAGTTTTCTTCTGTTTTTGTTTGTTCTTTTTTTCATCAGGGTGATTTTTTTTTTCCTTAGGAGAAATAAGTTTGCCTACCTCAGTGGTGACAATTGGTTTGCAACTGGTGTTGTGTTGAAGGAATATGAATGAATGACTTTTCTCTGAGGATGTTGTAAAGAGAATTGGTGCTTCAGGTACCACTAAGTTCTTTCCAATTCTGTGAATCTATGACTATACAATTCTATCAATCTTTGAATCTTAGAAGCAATATGAAATGTTCACTAGAGTCTACAAGGCTCATAATTCAGAAGAAAAAGAGAAGAAATGTTATTCAAAATTATGCTAAATAGCCTAATGGCAGCATTAGAAAGAATGATTCCAATCTAAAAAGGGTGATGGGGTTATGTCACCTGCATTATATCCATAATGCCATAGAGACCACTTCAATTAATGGGACATATGTATTATGTTAGCTACCATGTCCACACTTTGACTGACCCTAAGACGTTGAGAGAAATTCCTTTGAAATTAATTGTCAGTTTCATAGACTTTGGCAGCAGTAGGAGGCATATCTGGGCTATTGAAGCTTAGTGGGAGTGAGAGCATTCACCATGATTAGGGATTGCTTTCTGAATAGAGTAGGTGCCATTAACAGCATACAGAGGGCTGATGGAAGGAACGGCACAAGCCTTTTGTAGTCTATCGTTCAGATAAGTTGGACTCATATTATTTCTACATTTGTACACTATTTGTGCAAGATAATATTCTGGCTTTGCAGAAGGTGGAAACCAATTTTGCTTGCTGTATAATTCACAGTGATGGGTTTTGTAATCACACTGCAAAATGAGCCTAGCTGTTCTATTATCCAATGCTGATACCGGCTGGAGGGCTGTGCATCCCGCTCCAAATCGTGTCGGAGGATTCTCAATGAGAAATTATCAAAGCACTGACAATTGCCTTTTTATAGAATGGCAATGAAGACATCTTCAAAAATGTCTCATAAAAAGCAAGTTAAGTACTGCCTCTCCCGCAGAAGACATGTAAATAACGTCATTAAGTTCCAAATACACCCCAGTCCTCCTCACTTACTTAAAAGAACCAAGGGCCATTCTTCAGCACCATCTGAGGGAACAGCAACATGGGAGTTAGGTAGAGTTCTTTCTTAAGTCACTAATGCATCAGAGATGGCCCTAATTTACACTTGTCCCAATAAAAGTGACATACTGTATGGCTATGTTCATAAAAAGTTAAGGATTTTAAAAATGTAATATATTGATGCTGGTCATACATAGGCATTATGCTGTGTTGCTGTCTTTTGAGGGAAATCATTAGCCTGGGTTCAAGTACCACCTCTGACACTGGCTGTGTGGCCACTAGCAAAATTTATATTATCAGTGTCCCAAGCAAATGATATTTTTAAGTAAATAGTAATAAAATTTGATGCCTATCGACAGATTATTATATTGATGAAATTGTAGGACAAGACAAAAAATGGTACAGTGAACAGAGACACAAAACATAGGAAATATGTTTTATCTATTTTCTTGGGCAGTGACTGTCAAAATATTTAGTCCTAGTATAGTTGCCTTTAATTGACATTTTCCTTTACATTTTTTGGTTTGTGTTATATTCTGCTTTCTGGAAAAAATTCTGCTTATTTTTTTCTATATCAGTTTATACATATTTTCCCTTAATTCTCCGAATTTTTCAGATTCCTCATTTCTTCCAAAGGCACCTCTATACTGTTACCTTCACATACTACAAATTGTTTGGTCATTCCCTAATGATGGGTTCCCACATTGTTTACAGTTTCTGACTACCATAGAAAATGTCTTGTGAAGATTGGCACAAAAACTTTTGAATTCTCTTTGTGTGGTGTGCTTAGTGTAATGTTTCCTAGAATCTGACCAGGTGTTGTCAACATAGTAAACTTTTAATATAAATGATAACCATGGCAACAATTAGAGCCAAACATATGCAATCACCTGGAATAGAATTTAGAGCCCAGGAAGTCAGTGGTGTATGGGAGATCTCAGAAGAACAAATGGAATGGAATTATTTGGGGGTATCATTTAATTCAACTAACTCACTTTTTATCTGATGAAATTAGGACTCGTAGAGTATAAATGAATTGTCCAAGTCTATGGTTTATGCTGTGGGCATCCAGGTGGCACAGTAGATAGAGTGCCAGGCTTGGAGTAAGAAAGATTCATTTTCCTGTTCAAATCGAACCTCAGTTACTCACTAGTTGTATAACCCTGGGCAAGTCACTTAACATTGTTTGCCTCAGTTTTCTCATCTGTAAAATGAGCTGAAGAAGGAGAAAGAAACCACTTTAGTATCTCTGCCAAGTGTTACAAGGGAATCACTTTAAAAGACTTTATATATATATATATATATATATATATATATATATATTTAAGGTCGCCAAGGAATCAGCTATGTAATTCCTAAATGAAAAACTCAAGTCAGCCGTCAGCCTTTTTTGGAGTTTAATTACAATAGGAGCAAGAAAGGAATTAGAGATAGAGAGAGAGAAAAAGGGAGAGAAGGGAATAGGGCTTAAATACCCCTTCTGTTTAGGCTGGGCCAAAGGGCCCAAGCCCTTAGATAGCTGGGGCAAAGAAAAGAGATCAGTCCCTATTACTCACGTGTCCAAAATGGAGAAACAGTCTCAGAGGCCCCCACCTTCAGCTTCCAGGAGAGCAAGCCTTCTCAGAGCCCAGGAACCACACCGACTAAAACCTCAACCTCCTCCAGTCTCCAGACCCTCCTATCTTTAAGGAAACCATCCAAGTTCCTCCTCCCAGTTCTCCCATCTACCAATCACTCTTCATCAATTTCCCTATGCCAATGGAGGCTCTAGCTTAACCCAGGACTGCCCAGAGGTTTCTGGCTTTTGCACATGTCTGTTGAAGGTCATATTTTCAAATGATTAAATCTTTACTCCTTTGCTACAGCCCTTTCTAAATCCTGTTAACTTGAGTATGGTAGAGATTGGAATAATTAAATTTTGATCTAGGCTGCAGCCCTTACTCAATCCTATTAGGACTGAATAGGGTGGAGATTTATTCCAAGTATCTCCATTGTATCAATTCTAAAATCAATCAAGACTCAAAGAAATTCCTGTTCTATGCTTAAGCATAGGTCAAAGTCCTTTCCATTGTACAGCAAAGGGTTTCTGTCCTAAAGTAATCTGAAGAAGGGAAGAGAAGGAACCTCCCATGCCAATGGGGTTCCCATTCCAATAGACTATCAGTAAGAAATTTTCCAAGTATGAAATATCCCAATGGTGAAATTTCCAACATTTATAAGTCTAAGGAATTTTGAGGTTTACACAAGAACATTCCAAATGAAGTGAGACAGAGTAGGACATGACTGAAATGAATAAGAACAACAAATACTCTGTATTAAATATATGTTTTCAATCATAGAAGAGGATCTGAACCTAGGTCTTGGAGCAATAAGGTATTAGGCATAGAGTAGTCATTAAAGATCATCTGGTCCAAGTTCCTAGTTTTGCACATGACCAGATTAAGTTCACGAAGTAAGATGACTTTCCCTGTATAATACAACAAATTTCTGGAGTTGATGAACCCTAGAACTCTTAATTTTGCTACTAACACACTCTATTAAAACTGAATTTTTTATTGTTCTTAATTTAGTTCTGCCTTACTATATTATGCTGTTTTTCTTCTTTCAACTTAGATTTTATGACAGAAGAGTTATATTTGACTGAGAAAAACAACAGTAATAATAACAATATTTATATAGTGCTTATTCTGTGTCATACACTATACTATTCATTTTGTAATTACTATCTCATTTGATCCTCACAGAAATCCTAGGAGGTAGTTTTTATTATTATCCTCTTTCTTCCAATGAGGAAAGTGTGGAAAATAGAGATAAAGTGACTTGGCCAGAGTCACATAGCCTAAGTATTTGAGACTGGATTTGAACTCCAATATTCCTAACTCTAGACCCAACATTATTTACTGCTGTACTACCTAGTAGCTCTTCTAGTTGAATTGTGTCTCTGAGATCTATGTGACCTTAGGCAAGTCATGTAACTTCCCTAGGCTTCAGTTTCCTCATCTGTAAAATGACTAGTTTGGATTATATCACATTTGATATCCCTTTTAACTTTAGAGTAGTGACTTTTGGACATTCATTAAACTATTACTCTTCCCATTTTACAAATAAGGAAAGAATAAATGATTAATGTTAGAGGGTTCTCATTCAAGTATTTAAAATTCCACTCCCCCCAACACTTTTTTTCCACTATAATACACTGCTAATAAAACACTAAATGGAAAAGAACAATCTCTTGTTATCTGTATTTGCTTCCAAACCTCTAGTGAGTCTCCAGTCACATTGCAGGGCAGGTGCAGAGTGTGGGATCTAATTGCTAGGAAAAGAATCAGTTCCAAGCCAAGACCTTCACTCAGTAGTTGGGATAGTTTTACTTAAACTTTGCCGAAGAGATTAGAGAGTAAAATGATGAAGATGTCAACAGAGGGCAGCATCAAATATAACCTTACACTGAAAAGCCATTCCCCTGCTGGCTGGAAGGAACTCCTACATAATATATGGCAGGAACTACCTGTACTTAATAACTAACAATTACTCCAAATCCTTGGGTTTGGGGTTTGGCTATTCTACAGCAACCAGTGCCAAAGCCCTAGATTAAACATTGCTAAATCACAGAAGCTTAATATTGGTTTCAGGAGCCATCTAGTATAACTGATATCTAAATAGGAATTTCTGTAAATCATAAATAATTGGTCATTCCACTTCTGCTTGATGAACTTCAGTGAAAGAGAATCCACTAACAGCCTAGACAAGTCTTTCCACTTTTAGAGCTTTTTTGCTTTCATTTTGAAGATTTTTCTCCCTTATATGAAGGTGAAATAGACCACCCTGTAACTTCACAGAATCACAGTATCTAAGAGTTCGAAGGCACTTCAAAGGCTGTCTAGTCCTATGTCTAAAAAAGAATTTCTTTTTTTCAGAATCTCTGATAGGTGATTTTCTTTCCTCTGTTTAAGACCTCCAATGATGGTGAACTCATTACTTCACCAGGGGGCCCATTACTTTTTTGGGGCAGAATTGTGTTAAGACATTTTACCTTGGTTGGAACCAAAATCTGCCTTCCTCCAACTACCACTCATTTCTCCTAAGTTTGCCTTCTGGAGTGAATCAAAGTAAAGCTGATTTTTTTCCCACACACAACAGTCCTTCAAAAATAGTTGTTTTCCCCTGTTTTTTGTATTTTGTATTGTTGAGTCTAAATGCAATATCTGGGGATAGGAGGGTGATCCTGCATACTAGGCAATTTTAGCCTGAAATTACTTTACGGGTTCATATCTATTGAAATTTTTACACTGAACCTCCATCAATGAGCTTACTATTAGTTAGTCAGTATCATGATTAGTTTCAAACAATGGAATAAAAGAATATTGTAATAAGAGTATAAAAATATCCTCCCCATAAACATGAAGTAAAGTTTCCATAAATGTATACACTATTCATCAGAAGATTGCACATGTAAAATAAATACACATGGGGAGGTACATATAGAGATAACATTTTGGACAGGGCACATGTGTAGATAGATACATGGTTAGGGAAGCTATGAGGCCAAGACTAATGATTAGGAAGGAAAATCATAGCTTTGATATTGCGTGGACATTAAAGTGTTTGATGATGCCCTGAAAATAGTATGTGATATGGTTTTCCTGATATTGAAGCTGTTGCAAACTCTCTGCTGGTATCATGTGACCTTCACTTCTCAATACTATATTTCTCAACTTTGCACTCAGTATTGGATTCATGGTAGCTGCTGATCCCTGTCACTTGTACCTCCACTATTTTGGTGCTTCTGTCTAGATGTAGTGTCTGATTTTAACATAAGCTCTAAACAGATATAGAAGCTCTTTCCCACAGAAGAGTGATCTTTCCCAACTCTCCTTTTTATCTCAAGGGCCAGATTTGAAGTTATTACTCTTTTAGAAAGTAAAAATTTTACCCTACCCAGTCACTATTTGGGGGGCCAGTTGGTATGGACTTTTTCCTCCAATTAGGAAGAACTTTCTGTTCCCAGGAATGAAATAGAAAATCCTTGGGTAAAACATAAATTCCTTGATGCTCGAACTAGGCTTTTTGGAAAACAGAATTAATATCTATTATTAATAATATTAAAAATCACTAGATAGTTAAAGGTCTAAGGCTTATTCTTTATTTTTCACTGCTAGTTTCTTCTCACTGATGGCAAAGCCTTTTTCAGAAATCTTACTCTGATTTTAGTTTTAGAAATTCATTATGGGTTGTTATTAATGTTTGATTACTAACATGTACTCACTCAATCTGCCTCAGATGAGAGGCTACCCTTGCAACAATAACAAAATAAGTCTTCTTTTGGTCATGGGACTTGCCAATTTTCCAAAGCTAATATTTTGCTTAGTCTCTAAAGCAAATGAATGAAAACTGGAAAGGCAAAAGAAGAATAGGAAGCATGGGGTCAAGTTGAGGGTGAGATAATCATTAATCCATCTTACTTAGCACATGCTGGATTGATTATTTATATGTGATCACCAAGGAAGCTACTTTATAATCATTTCCTCACTTCCTTTAAGGATTTCTGCATGCCATAGTTTCTATTTTTTTCACATCTGATTAATATTTCTCTGACTACATTTCAGTTTATTAAATTGGAGGAACATTAAAGTTGCTCCAGTAATGTGGTACCAAAATGAACAAAGTCGATAAAAATAATTTATTATATTGAATATGATGTTCTTCATTGTTTTGTTTTGTTTTTCTGACCAGGGTAGAACAAGGGGGGCTTGCTCTATCACACCTCTGCAACACCAGTCTGAATACCATCCTATTAATATAGCTTTAAAATCAATGTAGTGTTTTGTACTTATATTAAACTTGTGCCAGTTATGACATGTTAGAGTTAGAAAGGACCTTAGAGATTATCTTAACAAATTTCTCTATTATTAAGGAAACTGAGGTAGAGAGAGATTAAATGTCTTTCCACTAATCACACAGGGAGTCAGAGGGAGATCATGAAATAGAACTACCATTTCCTAACTCTCAGTTTTTAAATAAGAATTGAAATATATTTAATCTAATATGATAAGATTTAATGAGGATAAATTCAAAGATATACACATGTTCAAAAATCAACTTCATTAGTACCAGATAGAAAGCTCTTCTATGAAAACAAATTTGAAGTTATAGTAGGTTTTTTAAAGGCTTTGGTGGGGAATCTGTACTCATGATTTCCTTCATGTAAGAAATTCATTGACTGTGCCTGCATATAACTTAAAACTTATTGACATATTATTAACTATGGCCAGAACACAATAAGAAGGCCACATCTCTGCATTTGTCCAGGCTATCCCAGATGCCTCTTAATTCATTCCTTCTTAATTTGCCATTCAGAATCTCACCTTCTTGGAAGGTTTAACTCAGGTTTTATTTAATTTATAAAATTCTGCCTCCTAGATAACAGTGTTATTGTCTTCCTCAACAACTTCTGGATAACTTTGTTCATTTCAAGAGATTATACAAGTCCTTGAACTGTACACGGTTTTCTATTTTTTTTATTAGAACCAAGACAGTAGCGTTTATTCTTAACACACCTGTTTTAACAGTTTTTTTTTTAACATGTGAAAAACCTTACATTTATTCATATTAATTATTATCTTATTGGATTTGCCCCTCCATTCTAAACTATCAGAATCTTTTTCGATCACAATTCTCTCATCTAGCATTGTGGCTAGTTCTCTCAGCTTTGTGTCATCTGAAAATTTTATAAACATGCCAACTTTGACTTCCTCCAAATTGTCTCAGGCTCACTGCCTAGATTTTCATTCATTCCATTTCAGAGGACTATTCACAGAGACAAACTAAGTTAGCAAGTTCTTTCAGGTCCTAACTTTGAGAAGGCATCTAAAATGACATTGGATTTCCTGTTCTCAAAATTGTATTATACAAATATCCATATCCATATCCATATCGATCTATGGAACTCTCTATATGTTTATGTATATACACACATATATGTCATTGTATTGTAAGGAATTAAATTTAGGGGTCTAACTAAATATGAGACTTGTTGTAAAGTAATATTGTGGTCACTGATTAAAATATAGCTCAAGTCAAAATGACATTTAATAGCTTTTATTTACAAAGAGGTAGAAAGAATGAAAGTGGAGGATGTAAGACGAGAGTAGAGAAAATATCTAGCTGGTCATGCTAAATGTTGCTCCAGTGTCAGGCTTAGCCCTGGTAGGGTTTGTTAACTTAGCCAGAGGACCTGGTGGAAACTTATGCAAAGGTTCAAGCAACTTAGCCTCCTTCAAGAGAAGAAGGCCTCTCCAGAACTAATTTCTCTAGAAGCCAGGAAGGGAAGGCCAGTTTCTCACTTTGCCAAGACAAAGTCCAATGGAAAAAATCCATGAGCAGTCCTGCAAGAAGCAGTGCAAAATTTCTGGGTAAACATGACTGCAGTTTAGACACAAGAATCAATTTCTCCTCATCACCTACCGATATAGACTACCTCAAAAGGCAAAAAAACCCGAATTCATATGAACAAAAGGACTCCACAGTAGGACACAACATTTAAGGTATGTGGAATTTGGGCATTTCCACACTATAAGGTGGTGAACTAGCTTCCACCAAAATGTGAGTTGATCTACCCTCCCCTATCCCACCTACGGAGTCAGTGCACTAGACTCAGAGCCAGAACACACTAAAATCATAGAGCAATCAAGGGGCACCTCTAGTTCCTTGGCAGTAGACTAAAACCACAAAAGACCTACTCCTGAGAGCAGCTAGGCTTGAGACCTCAACAGGTGGAAGAGCTCAGACCTTGGGCTCAGGGATAGCTCAGAGAAGGGCTGCAAATAGTAGAAGGTCCAGAGACTCAAGAGGTGACCACAGGTACAAACACTTTTCCTTAGCTCCATACACAGTGAGCTTGCCTTCCCCCTCAGACTTCTGACTAGAAGGGAAAGAAAAACCAGCATACTGATGGCAAAAAATACCCAGGAAAAAGCAACTTCTCGATACCAAGAAGAACAAGAAGAAGGCTTTGACCCTGGAAAATTTTAATAGAGGAAAAATCAAAACTACAGAGAAAATAGCAGAAGAGGATGAACAAATAAATGCATCCAAACCTTCCAAAAGAAATGGAAATTGACCACAAGCTCTTGAAGAATTTAAATTAGGGCTTATGAAAAAGGTGGAAGAATATTTGGAAGAAAAGTGGGAAATAGTTCAAAATGAAAATAACAGTTTAAAAGACAGGAACTCTCAATTGGAGAAAGAACCCCAGAAATAAAATGAAATTATGAATAAATTAGACACCAAAATTAAATAGCTGGAAGCCATAAAAAGCAGGATAGACAAAACCTAAAATGAAAAAAAATTACAGTGAAAAATTGAAAGACTGTAGCAGAAAACCAATCTTTAAAGACCACAACTGGACAAATAGAAACCAATGATCTCCCAAAACAGCAAGAATCAATAAGGCAGAATTGAAAGATTCACATAAAAGAAGGAAACATGAAATATTTCACTGAGAAGATGACTGACCAAGAAAACAGGTCTAGAAGAGATAATTTGAGAATCATTGGTCTATCTGAAAACCCAGAAATAAACAGAAACCTTGACATAATACTACAAAAAATTATCCAAGAAAGCTTCCCTGATGTTCTTGAACAAGGGGGCAAAATAGACATTGAAAGAGTTCATAGAATATCCTCTACACTAAATCCTCAAAAGAAACCCCAGGAACTTATTAGCCAAATTCAAGAACTTCCAACCTAAGGAGAAAATTTTACAAGAAGCCAAAAAAGGGACAATTCAGATATCAAGGAGCTCTAATCAGGATTACACAAGATCTGACAGTTTCCACAATAAAGGACCACAAGGTTTGGAATGTTATGTTCAGAAAGGCAAGAGAATTCAATCTTCAACCAAGGATTACATACCGATCCAAACTGATTATACTTACAGGGGTTAATATGGACATTCAACAAAATAGAAAATAAAAAATTTCCAAGAATTTGTAAAGAAAAGATAAGAATTAAGTTTGATATCCAAACACAAAGATCAAGAGAAACATGAAAGGTAAATAAGAAAGAGAGAGGAAATGGGAATTTTTCTTTTTTTAATTTTCTTCTTTAATGGCTTCAATAAGATCAAATTGTTTATATTAATATATTGAAAATTGTTACTTGTAACTCTCAAAAATATATTCACTATTATAGTGAATTAGAAGAATCATAGGTCAAGATTGGGGTAATAAGCAGTCTAAGATGATATGAAAAAAAGAAAAAGGGAGGGGGGAATAGAAGATGGCAGCAAGAGAAACTTGAGTGAATAAGATAAATAGGATAGTCAATATCACACAAAAAGGAGCATGGGAAGGGGAAGAAATACTTAAACCTTACTGTCAGTGAAATCAATTCTGAGAGGGAAGAGCATCTAGATCCATTGTGATATAGAATTCTATCTTACCCTACAGGGAAAGTGAAAAGGGAAGAACTATTGGGGAGAGTATGGCAGGGAATACAAAAAATGAGGGAAAGAGTGGGAGAGGGAAATTAATAGACAGTAAAAAAAATAATAATTAGGTAACAAAAATGGAGGGGGGAGTAAGGGAAGTATAATAAGGGTAGAGATCAGGAGGACAGACTAAAAGCAAACTATTAGTTCATAAAGATATAGTGAAAGAAGAAAGGGCAAAACTAGGAGAGAATATCAAAATGTTGGAGAATACAGAAATGGTTATCATAACTCTGAATGCGAATGGAATGAACTCATCAATAAAACAAAAGGAAACAACAGAGTGGATTAGAAACCAAAATCCTATAATATATTGTCTACAAGAAACACACATGAGGCATGTAGCCATTCACAGCTTAAGGATCAAAGACTGGAGCAAAAATTATTGGGCCTCAATTGAGAAAATGAAGGCAGGAGTTGCAATCATGATATCTAACAAAGCCAAAGTAAAAATAGATCTGATAAAAACAGATAGGGAAGATAATTACATTCTGATAAAAGGCAGAATAGAAAAAGAGGAAATATCAGTAATCAACTTGTATGCACCAAATCTAGATAAATCAAACCAAAAAAGAAATAAGAAAGTGGTAAGAGTTGTGAATGAAATCTTGGAAAAATTAGAATAGATATGTGGAGAAAAATAAATATGGACAAAAAAGGAATACACCTTCTTTTCAGCAGCACATGGTACATTCACAAAGATTGACCATGAACTAGGTCATCAAAACATGGCAAATGGTTGCAAAAAAGAGGAAATGATAAATGCAACCTTTTCAGGTTATAATGCAATAAAAATTTAATTAGTAAGAGTACATGGAGAGACAAATCAAAAATTAATTGGAAATTGAATAATAAGATTCTCCAAAACTGGTTAAAGAACAAATCACACATACAATTAATAATTTAATTAAAGAAAATAATAATGATGGGATGCAGCCAAAGCAATTCTCAGCGGGAAATTCATATCCTTGAGTTCATATATTAATAAATTAGGGAGGGCAGAAGTCAAAGATTTTCACATAGAAATAAAAACCTTGAAAGGGAACAAATTAAAAATCCCAAATTGAAAACTAAATTAGAGATACTAAATGTTAAAGGAGAAATTAATAAAATCAAAAGTGAAGGAACTATTGAATTAATAAATAAGTCCAGAAGCTGGTATTTTTTAAAAAAACAAACAAAATAGACAAAGTACTGGTCAATTTAATTTTAAAAAAAAGGAAAGAAGAATACCAAATTAATAGTATCACAGATGAAAAGGGAGACCTCACCACTAATGAAGAGGAAATTAAGGCAATCAATAAATATTATTTTTCCCAATTATATGGCAATAAATATGGAAATATAGGTGATATGGAGGAATATTTACAAAAAATACTAATTGCCTAGATTAACAAAAGAATAAATAGAATACTTAAATAATCCTGTATCAGAAAAACAAAATTGAACAAGCCATCAAAGAACTCCCTAAGAAAATATCCCCAGGGCCTGATGGATTTACAAGTGAATTCTATCAAACATTTGAAGAACAACTAATCCAAATACTATACAAACTATTTGGTAGAGTTTACAAAGAAGAAGTTCTACCAAATTCCTTTTATGACACAAATTTGGTGCTGATTCTAAAACCAGACAGGTCAAAAACAGAGAAAGAAAACTACAGACCAGTCTCCTTAATGAATATAGATGTAAAGATTTTAAGTAGGATACTAGCAAAAAGACTTTGCCAAGTGATCACAAGGGTCATTCACTATGACTAGGAAGGATTTATACCAGGAATGCAAGGATAGTTCAATATTAGGAAAACCATTCTCATAATTGATAATATTAACAAGCAAACTGACCAAAATCTCATGATTATCTCAATAGTTGCAGAAAAAGCCTTTGATAAAATACAACACTCATTCCTATTGAAAACACTAGAAAGTATAGGAATAGAAGGGCCTTTTTTAAAAATAATAAAGAATATATATCTAAAACCATCAGGAAGTACCATCTGCAATGGGGATATATTAGAAGAATTCCCAATAAGATCAGGAGTGAAACAAGGATGCCTATTATTACCTCTATTATTTAACATTGTACTAGAAACACTAGCAGTACCAACTAGAGAAGAAAAAGAAATTGAAGGTATTAAACTAGGCAATGAGGAAACTAAGCTATAACTCTTTGAGCATGATATGATGGTCTACTTAAAGAATCCTAAAGAATAAACCAAAAACCTAATGAAAATCAATCAACAACTTTAGCATATATATATATGCATGTGATCATATGTGTATACACATTATATATAGTAAAAATTTAAATTTAAGTTTTTATACTAAAATGAAAGTTCTAAAGGAATATTGTGGTCACTGATTTAAAAATATGTCAAAATGACTTTTAGTATCTTTATTTCCAAAGAGGGAGAAAAGGTAAAAGTGATAAAATGTAAGAAGGTAGAGAATTGCTTAGCCTACCACCCTATGTGTTGCTCAAGTATCGAGCTCAGCTCTGGTAGGGATTGATAATTTTCAGCCAGAAGTACCAGCCTGTCTTCAGCCAGAGTTCCATGAATATAGTCTCCTTCAAAGCCAAGGCAGGAATCTCAAGAACCAATTTTTCCAGAAGCCAGGAAAGGAAGTCCAGCTGATTCCCCCAGTGAGCTGACTCAGGATCCAGGGAAAGAGTTCCCTCCTTCAGTCCAGCTCACCGACGCAACCTCTAAAGACTAACTCCAAAGGAGAAGAAGTTCAAAAGACAATCCAAAGGAGAAGTACCTTGGACAGGAAGCTAAGGATTGTTTATGGTCCTTTTTCCAGGTCACTTCCTATCCCTACGGATTTCACGGGATCCAATTGCTGTCTTTCAATTTTCCTAGAACTGCCCAAAGTGAGTGTCAGTATTCTTTGGAGGTATGAGCTTACTCTAGTAAGTGACTCCTGGATTCTTTTACTTAGTGTTAATTAGGGGTCCTTTGAGGTCTTGATTTGATTAGCTAGAAATAGGCAAGGGGAGAGTTAATCCTATCTTCACAATATGGAAGCATATTCATATATATGAGATATATGGGGAGTTAAGGGAGGACTAGCACTTCTGGTAAGAGGGTTTACAAAATTCTTTACAAGGTTGCTTACCCATCTTTAATGTGTGCCTATCACTCTCATCTATGACTCCAACAGTCTTTATTATATACAGAGACCACATGTCTATAATATTATTTCATCAAATGGACAAAACTGAGTTGAAGGTGGTCTAAAGTATTTAAACTTTTCAGTGAGTCACGGAGACATCTACTCCAAGCATGTGGAGATTTTCCTGGCCTAATGGGCAGACAAGAATAATTTGTTCCAATGTCGCAAAAGCAGTTGAAGCAAGTGTGGTAGAGTACTTTGAACTTGGTATGACAATGAAGAATCCAAGGTCAGTCACTGCACCCTGGACAGCTATTGATTGTCCTGATTTTTGTCTTGCTACTAGACTTTTAAGACCCTGAAGAGAGAGTGAGGATATGTAAACCTTAAAATTTCTTAAACTTATGAATGTTGGAAAATTCCCCATTGGGAAATTTCATACTTGAAAAATTTCCTACTGATAGTAAGAACTCTAATGGAATGTGAAACTCCTTGGCATGGGAGGATCCTTCTCCTCCCTACTTAACAATACTTTAGGACAGAAACCTTTTGCTAAACAATGGAAAGGGCTTTGACCTATGCTTAAGCATAGGACAGGAAGTTCTTTGAGTCATGATTGATTTTATAATTGATACAATAGAGATACTTTGAATGACAGAACCAGGTCTTGGAAACTACAATCTCCACCCTACTCAGAGTAACAGGATTTAGGAAGGGCTGCAGCAAAGATCAAGATTTAATTATTTGAGAATATGACCTTCAATGGACATGTGCAAAGGGGACAGACCTCTGGGCAGTCCTGGGTTAAGCTAGAGTCACCATTGGCACAGGGGAGACATCAACAGTAATTGGTAGATGTGAGAACTGAGGGGAGAGGACTTAGATGGTTTCCTTAAAGATAGCGGGGTCTGAGGACAGGAGGAGAGGAGATTTTGCTTTGAGAGGTTTTGCTCCGAAGGAGTCTGAGAGGAGAGAGGTCCTGGAGGGAGAGGTCCTGGAGAGGTCTGAGAGGAGGGCTTGCTCTGAAGGAGACTGGAGGTGGAGGCCCCTGAGATTGTTTCTCCATTTTGGTCACATGAGTGATAGGGACTGATCTCTTTTATTTGCCTCAGCTATCTAAGGGCTTGGGCCTTTGGCCCAGCCAAGCAGAGGTGGTATTTAAGCCCTATTCCCTTCTCTCCAGCCTCTCTCTCTCTCTCTCTCTCTCTCTCTCTCTCTCTCTCTCTCTCTCTCTCTCTCTCTCTCTCTTTCTCTCTCTCTCTCTCTCTCTCTCTCTCTCTCTTTCTATCTCTAATACCTTTCTTCCTCCTGTTTGTAATTAAAACTCCATAAAAGGTTGACTGCTGACTTGAGTTTTCATTTAGGAATTACATAGCTGAATTCCTTGGAGACCTTAAATTAATATATATCAGTCTTTTAAAGTGATTTCCATATTACATTGTGGCGACCACACGAATGGATGCTGTTTTTTCAAGAACACATTGAATTACTGATTTTTTTCTTAATTTTATTATTTCTTTTCTTTTCTTTTTTGATCAGAATATTTGAGATAACAATTTTTTTCAATTCTGCCTCACTAGAATCCAATTCACATTCATGTCAAGACCTCACTCACCATGATGCCATTGGTCTTATTTTAAATGAACAGTGTTTGTTCAAAAATATGTATCACAACTCTTTTGTAGAGGCAAAGAATTGGAAATTAAGGGTTGTAAATCTATTGACGAATGACTGAAAAATTGTGGTATATGTTGGTGATGGAATACCATTGTGCTATAAGAAAGGATGAGCAAAATAATTTCAGAAAAAGCTGGAAACTGATGTAGACTGAAATAAGCAGAACTGAGAGAACATTGTAGATAGTAACAGCTGTGAATTTTAAAACTATTCCACCCTAATCAGACTATATTTTAGAAGATCAGATTTAGCTATTTCCTGATCAGTAATAATGGAGATACTTGGAATAACAGAATAAGATCTTGAAAACTCTACATTTCTCCACCCTTCTTAGTTTAACAAGATTAGGAAGGTCTGCATCAAAGTCAAGATTTAATTATCTGAGGAAATGGCCTTCAACAGACATGTGCAGAAAAATGGATAGACACCTGGGCTGTCCTAGGTCAATCTAAGTGGTCATTGGTACAGATGAGATGCAGGAAAATGATGTAAAACTGTCTATATAAGACAAGTCACTTCTGCTCTCTTCCTTTTTCCCTGGAGAGAAGACTCTGACTGGCAGCATTCTGACATGTTGGCATGGTGGCAGCTATTGTCTGGGTTTGGTGATGAGTTTGCCCTGGAGCTGATTTCAGGTTTGGGCATCTTGGCTTAGCACTTTCATTTTTGGAATTCAAGCCTGACTCCTTCCTCCTTCATACTCCAAAACCTTATCTCCTAATCTTCCCACCTGGTACTAGCTAGGTTGGGGGAGAGGGGGGAAGAAAACCTACTCTTTTCCTTCCTCCTTCTCCTTAATCTCCTCCACTATCAATTAAATCACTATAACATTTCCAGCTGATTTGGGTATTTCATTAAGGATTTTTTATAAATAAAATTCTTGGTGACCAAATATAATTATTACATTCAGTTTCAACCATAATTTTAACCTTTACACAGCAATATTGGATAATGATAATCTGTGAAAACTTGACTACTTCCAGCAATGCAATGATATTGGACAATTCTGAAAAATTATGAAGAGGAATATTATTCATTCCCAGAGAAAACTTGGTGTCATCTTTTGCATTAGTTTATTTTAGGTGTTATTTGGGGGTTTTGGTTATGTGTGACTTTGTTCTTATGACAATGACCAATATGGAAGTGTGTTTTGCATGGCAATAAAAATAAAATTAAAAAGAGAAGTGAACAATGAACAAGATATAAAGGTATGCATGGGCATGCATGTAGTTATATGTGTACATGTATATTTGCATGTATGTATATATAACATGTTGAGATTCTGGGGCTAGAATGTTAAAACTGGTATCCTAAAACAGGTTCAGACCTAGTGACATCAGTACTTCATAAAACAAAGTCAATTTATTTTTACTGACCTTCTCAAGCACCTCCTATGCTTCTGGCAATGAAGAAATACGGCCATCACCTGCTTCCTTTAATATTAATCAGGTCCCACAGATCCCGCTGGGGAGGAAAGAAGGGATATTGGCACTTGTTCTTGTTATCATCAGAGGTCCTAGATTCCACAAATGTTGCTTCTTCTCTAGATGAAGAATAATATATGCCGCAGATACTTTCAGTGCAACATAATGTAGACCCTAAAGCTATAATCTGGTTCATCTCATCTCTCTCACTATCCTTACCCTCCACATAACATATATTCTCATGCACACTGTATAATCAATATTATTGCTCTCTCACCAGTCCTAAGGAGTTGATTGAGATGAGGAACCTGGCTCTGCATTTATTTAAACAAATACTTATTAAGCTCTGATTATGAGTAGAACGCACTGCTAGGGAAGATATGAAACTTAGTGAAGATATTATCCCTGCCTTCTTTTAAAATGGGGGTAGAATGCAGGTTTGAGGTAAAATCACAAACATTGCATAAGATCTGAGAGGGAAATTATTACCATTAACTATGAAATAAGAAAAGGCAACAGGAATGGGTGGCATATGAACAGTGCTTTTAAGAATAGGACAGAGGATGCAACTCCAGGTCTGGAGTCAAGAAAACTCATCTTCCTGGGTTCAAATCTGGCCTCACATGCTTACTAGCTGTGTAAATCTGGGTAAGATTCTTAACAGTTTGCCCTAGTTTTCTTATCTGTACAATATACTGAAAAAAAGTAAATCATTCCAGTATCTTTGCCAAGAAAAATCCTTGAGGTCATTCAGAGTCAGACACAAATGAAGAGCAAATAAAGGATTCGACTGACTTACATGGGAACAGAAATAATAGCATCATCCCCATAAAGAAGCATTTATTAAGTGCCTTCTATGTTCCAGGTACTTTATTAAATGTTGGAGTTACCAAAAAGAAAAACAAAAGGTCAAATCACAGACCCTGCCTTCAAGAAACTCACATTATAAAGGAGGAGAAAGCACACAACCAATCATGTTCATAGAAGTTATAAACAGTATAAAGGGGACATAATCTCAGAGGAAGAGCACTAGCACTGGAGGAAAGCAGATAAAGCCTCTTCCAGAAGATAGGATTTGAAATAAGTCATGAAGTGCTAGGGAAGTAGGAGGATGAGAATGCCAGGGATGGGAAATTCCAGTCCAGTGAAAATGAAAGGCTCTGTTCTACATATATATGGAAGTTTGTTTTACTTGGAGTTTGTAAGTACAGAAATTCAAATCAACTACTATAGAAAGGTTGTGTTGAGGGTCAGTGATACTACACTTCAATGGAAAGAAATAGCAATAATTGTGCTATTAAGGAGCAATGTAAATCATTAGAATAAGAATTTTGCTTTGCTTATAATAAACTGAGGATCCCTAAAATGAATTCTGTTCACATTCCAAAATAAACCAAAATATTGTATATATTCAGGGCTTCATACTATCAGAATGTCTACTCTTCATCACAGAAATGAGTTCAACTCAGCTTTAATGAGAGTCTATTCCTAGAACAGGAATCACAGTATTGTTGCCTGGCGAGGCCTGCTGCTGAATAGCATTTATTCTCTCTTCAGGGACACTAGGTGGTTTCCTGGGGTCTCTTTGGCTGTTCATTCTATGCATCAGGATCCTTGATCTCAGACACAAGAAAATGCACTGGAGTTATTTGCCTTGGACTCTATTAGAGCTCATTTTCCTTTTTGTAGTCTAGTAATCATAGAGCAGGAGGGGATAGAAGAGGGGGAAAGGCATTACTGAATCAGATGTCTTCAAGACTTCTTTTCATTTTATACCTCTCTTTTACCTTTCTCCATTTCCTCAATTAAGAGCAAATAGGAAGTACAAGGGAGGAAGAAACACCTTAGTCATTTTCACATCTTGACATGGAACAGAATCTTTCAATGAAACACTTTCCCCCCCTGCCCCTTCTTTCTCTTATGAATTATCTGCTGCTGATGCCTGGAGAGTACAACCCAGACTGCTGTTAGATGAGCTTTGGAACAATATCCAGAGTGAGAGCAGCCTCATGGAGTCAGAAAACCAGTCACCTGCCCCCTGCTTGATGATTTGAAATGACCTCTGCTTGGAAGGCATCTCCTTCATTAGCTGAAAGTCCTTTCTTCACATTTGGAGATGCCGACTACAGGGAAGCAGGGTAATAGTCACTAAATTGGGTTTCAGATTAGACCTTCTTCCTAATATCCTGGCACATCTGGAATCTTAAAGGCCCCTAATTTCCTCCAAAGAGAGTTTAATTCAATCTCACATCATGGTGGGCCCTTGGAAGAAAACAGGCAAACAAAGAAAGGGATAAGACCTCTGACTCTGCTTTAATTTAGGAGTATCTAAATAAGATTTCCCCACAGGAATCAATGCACTGAAAGTTTTCAAGAAGACTTCATTTGGGCGTCATATGGAGACAGGTCTATTAGATATATGATCCAATAAAGAGTCTATGGCCATTCCAGAGAGAACTATCTTGAACTCATTAGACAAGCCACTGTCTCTCTGAATTCTATACCCCAAGCAGCAGGGAAACCATTAACTTATGCCAATGACAAGGAAGGACAATTACACAGCACTCAGAAATAGGACAATTAGAAGGTCAGGGAGCAACACATGATCAGACATTTCATGGCTTTGCAATCCAGAAGCCTCATAGAAAAGGCTGGCGTCATACTTCTTTGCCTAGAATTCTCAATACTGTTTTGCACACTTTGGAAATTTCTGGGCAGCTTCCATTTTGAAAACTGAAAAACATTTGAGTTATTATAAATAAATATCAAATGGGACTTCTTATAACTATCTTTTTAGAATAAATATTAATAGAATGATTTCATAGGAGCTTGAGAGATCATTTAGTCTAACCATAAATAATGAATCCCATATTCTGATCTCCAGCAATTGTTCCCTATCAGCTCTACCCCACCCCCAAAATGTGAAGACCAAAAATGAAATGGAACTCATTAATTAATTTCTAAGGACATCCATACTAACTTTGACAGTTTCAATTTTTTTTTCCTTCTTCTTTGAATGGAAATCTAACCTGTAGTTTTTAATAATATAGTTCTTTTCTCTGGGAATAAGTAAAACAAATATAAATACTCTCACATGACAGCCCTTAAAGAACTTTAAATCAATGATCATATTTACACTAACTTCTTGAAGTTTTATTTTGAAACTCCTTTTTACAATTGGCTGATTCCATGCTCCAGTTTATTAATATTATGCCCATAATTGAATAAAATACTTCTGGTGGAATATTATCAGAGCAAAGTACAGTAGGACCACACTTTGTCCTCAACATTATATGCAAAGATTAGATAATTTTGTCAGTATAAGGAACTCTCCATTTGGAAATACCTTCGACCAAAATAGATTGCACCCTGTCTATCACTAATATATGAGTTGTCTGCTGGATAAAGGCATTAAAAGATCTTAGATTAAGAGATAGAATGGAATTTAGAGACTGAGTTCAACTCACTGATTTTACAAATGAAGAAACTGAGGGTTAGAAAGTCTAAATTACTTTCCATCGTCAGACAATAACAAGTATCTGGGGCAGGATTCACATTAAGGTCTTGTTTCCTCTGAGTCCATGGCTCTACCTATCAATCAAGTTATTCAGTTTCCCTAGATCACAAAGTTGTTAAATATCAGAGGAAAGAAAGCTTTGTCTAGGTCTTTCAGAATCCAAGTGTAGCATTCTATGTACTGTGTTAATGTAGCTTCTTTTGACATTATGTATTTTGTAAAGCCATATGTGAGAGACAACTTCTCAGGCTAATGTGGTACATTACTGCCTCATCTTGAGTTTAGGTTCTCTTAAAACCATTTTTTTTTACACAAAGATGTCGATAACTAATATTTATATAGCACTTTAAGTTGGATACAAAACTTTTCCTACACCATTCCTAAAAAGTCACACACAACCTCATTTTACAGATGAGAAAACAAGCTCAAAATCAATAACTTACTCGAGTCATTAAGAATGTATATGTCAGATGCATAACTCCCATTTTCTCAAAAAATATATATTTCTGTCTCCTCCAAATTCCTAGACATATGCTTTTGATTTTTAAAATATTTTAATATTTATCTCTAATTAAATCTTTAATAAAATTCTGCCCATTGTTTTTGCTTGTTGAGATTTTTTCATCTTCATTTTGTCACAAGACCCCCCTTGTTATGTTAACAGCTTTCTGAAATTTCACATAACTTACAAATTTGATAATCACAATACTTTAAATTTTTTTGTTTTGAAATTTTAAGTGTCTCCTCCAAATAACTATATAAGGTGGGTTGTGCAATTATCATCATCCCCATTTTATAGATGAGGAAATTGAGGATCAGGGACACTAAGTGACATATTCTTATCCACATATAAGGGCTACATAGTTTCAATGATCTTCCTACTCCCATTCTGGCACATTTCCTCCTAAATCACTGACAATAATATCCAATAGCAACAGACCAAATGCCTGCTCTTTTATCATACTGAAGAGAAGAATGATGTGTGATCAACTATTTCAAAATTTCCTAAGTTGACTATAGCAACATTATTTCCAGAGAGGAAACATTGAAATCAGGATTATGTTTCCATTTTGGCCCTTTGATTTTCTTTTCTGTCCCTGAACGTTTTTATTTTAGTCTGATGGCTTTGATTTATAATCTCTTTAAGGAAAGGAAGAATTTCAAAAGGAAGGATTAACTGCCTTATGTTTTGTCAAATGAATGGGCTTGGGCAAGAAATATATCAGGTTTTGCTGGTTCATTTGTCTGGGAAGAAAAGACTGAGAATTCCCAGCCCCTCTTTGCATTCATAATCCTTTCTGTTGTTCCTCCATTACCATAGATGGGATTGGGAGACTAGTGTTCAATTATTCATCCAACCAAACATTAGTCAACTTTTAAGGTTTTCCATTTTGCAAGTGACAACCAACTTAAAAAAAAAAAGATTCCCTTGTTTAGTGCTATTTCTATTACATAGTTAAAGGTTAAAAGTATGTGCAGCACCCTTTTTTTTGTGGGAACAAAAAACTAGAAACAAAGTAGAGACCCATTGATTAGAAATGACTAATTAATTGGTGTACCTGAATGTAACAGAATATTACTATGATATAAAAAAATAAACAATGTGATAAAAAAGGGAAGGATTGAAAACTTAATCAACTGATGCAAAGTGAATTAACCTAAGCCAAGAAAACAATATACACCCATAGCTACTGCAATGTAAATGGAAAGAGAAACTACCATAAATCAACTGAAAATGGAAGTGTTGAAATTAAAAAGAACAAGTTTTCCCTCCCCCAAAAAAAGATTTTTCTTAACAAATTAGTAATCAAGAAACATGAAGAGTTTTCAAAAGAAGTATCACAGACTATTAACAACCACTGAAGTTTGGTTCAATAACTAATGCAAATGGACGGGTAGGTACCACAGTGGATGGAGCACCACACTTGGAGTCTGGAGGATGTGGGTTCAATTCTGACCTTAGACACATCCTAGCTATGTCACTCTGGGCAAATAATTTAACCCTGATAGCTTAGCCCTTCACACATCTTCTCTTAGAATTGATACTAAGACAGAAGGTAAGGGTTTTAATAAATAAATAAATAATGCTAAGAGAAATGTATATGAAAATAGATCTGAGCTTGAAATTCACACCCAACAAAATGGCAAAAATGATGAAGGTGGAACTAGGTAACTGATTGGATGACTTGTGGTAAGAAAAGTACAAAGGTATACTAATGGTAGAGCTGTTAATTGATTGGTAGGCATTCTGAAAAGCATTTTGGAATGATGTTAGGACAATGGTTAAAATGTTTATGACCTATGATCTAGAGATGTCATGGTTAGACCTATATCCCAAGAAAATAAAAAAAGAATAAATCTTCAAACTAAATCGAAATATTTCTAGCAGAACTTGTGGGGAGGGGGAAGAGGATGAAGATGTGAGAGGGAGAAAACAGTTTGTATAAAATCAGATTTGGTTAGTATAGTATGTTGTTTAGTTTTCCTGAACTGCTTATTTTTCTATTTAATTTGTATTTTTTGTTACAAGGTATGGCTCTCTTGAAGGAGAAGGTCCTATAGGTGAAAATTAAGGTTATCTAAAGACAGATTTTTGTTCTCTGTCAGGGCAGCTCATCCCCTTCCCTTCCTGAATAACTTTACCTGTTTATCAAACATTCCTGACATACCACAGTTGCTCCAGGGTTGCTTCTATGTAAGTTCTGTATGTCAATAAAAGTGAAGGTTTGGTGCAGAACTAGGGGGAGACAGAAGAAACAAAGAGGAGAGAGAGAGCAGGCAGGTGAGCAGAAAATGCATGCAGGATAGGCACCATGCAGCCAAGTTACTTAGGAATGATTGTCTACCCTTCCTAATAAACTTTGTAAATATATATGCATATATATATATATATATATATATATATATAATCATCATCCTCGGTTACCAAGAGTAGTCTCTTGGTAACCGAGGATGATGATTGCCTTTGTGTCTTTTTGTGCACAAAGACACTTGTGCGTGAAGATTTAAGTGGAAAAGTCGATGCACAGAGACAGTCCCACTCTCTCGGTGTTGGAAGCCTGAGTCCAATGGCACGAAAAGTCATTACACCTGGAGGCTTCCTCAGCTGCATTGGATGGCCATGTTGTCTTTTGTGCTCCAACAAGCCCTAAGCACTCCACAGTTCTTTGCTGCGTCGCCATCTCAGCCGTTGAACCTTCTTATTGGTTTCTTCCGCCTGTTCTGCTGAAGCAGTCTTCACATGCTGGGTGAGCAAAAAAGCCCTAGTTCATCAAGGGTTGACGACGACCTGATGGCTACCCTTATTATTTTTAGTTATTACAGTTCAATCACTGTTCAGTTATATCTAATTCTTTGTGTCCCTATTTGGGGTTTTCTTGGCAAAGATATGGGAGTGGTTTGTCATTTCCTTCTGCAGTATATTTTTACAGATGATGAAACTGAGGCAAAAAGGATTAAATAACCTGCCCAGAGTCACATAGCTACAAGCAGATTTGAATTCAAGAAGATGAGTCTTCTTGTCTCTAAGTCCTGCACTCTATTCACAGGGCCACCTAACTGCCTTAAAATCAGAGTACACAAGTATGAAAAGTTCTTGAAGCTGTAACTATCCAATTGCAAGTTAACAGCTATGGGATATAATTACTCTAATCTTACCTGGGCTTTCACTGTAGAGAGATAATCCTATTATTCCTCCCTGACTAATTATTTATCCCATCACAACAGCAGAGGTTCCTAACATTTTTTTTTCTGCCCTCAAGTCTCCCTTGACACTCAACTGATTCTCTATATTGGGATGTCACAGAAAATAATAATGAAGGATATTTCCCAAGAAGTCTCTCTTGTTCCCTTTTCCTTATCTCATGTCTCTCTGACATCCTACTCCTTCACTCTAGTATCTGAGGATGAGGCAGTCCTAATTAACAAGATCAATTCCACCACACATAAGCCTTGATTCCATCATGTACCACATTTTCTAGTAGATTACTTGTGCCATTCTATCATCTAGGTAGTTGAATCTCAAAACTCTTCCTACATACTGGTTCATTCTTTGCTGCCTTCAAACATGCTCTAATAGTTCCAAAAAAAAAAAAAAAAGCTTTTATTAGGTTCTATCACGCCTACCAACTATTATTGTATATCTTCCATCCCCTTCCTAACTCAATCTCTTAAATATGTGTATGTATTTGTACACATAAAACACACATATGATATATATTGTGAATTTCAAAATTACTCAACCCTATTCAGACCATTCTTTAGAAGATGGGATTTATCTATTTCCTGATCAATAACAATAGAGATACTTGGAATAACAGAATCAGGTCTTGGAAACTACAATCTCCACCCTACTCAGTGTAACAAGATTAGGAAGGGCTGCAGCAAACTCAAGATTTAATTATTTGGGAATATGGCTTTCAACAGACATGTTCAAAAAGGACAGACCTCTGGGCGGTCCTAGGTCAAGCTAGAGCCACCATCGGCACAGGTGAGAGACAGGAAGTGAGGTACAGGACAGCTCAGGAGTGCTCAGGACTTGCTGTGTGGAGGGAGAGAGGTTGTGAGAGCCTGGTGCTTGGAGTTGGAGAAGCCCACAGACTGTTTCTCCATTTTGGTCATGTGAGTGATAGGGACTGATCTCTTTTCTTTGCCTTGGCTATCTAGGGCCTTGGGCCTTTGGCTCATCCTAAGCAGAGTGGGTATTTAAGCCCTATTTCCTTCTCTCCCTTTTCCCTCTCTCTCGCTCTCTAATACTTTTCTTCTTCCTGTTTGTAATTAAAACAGCATAAAAAAGGTTGACAGCTGACTTGAGTTTTCATTTAGGAATTACATAGCTGAATTCCTTGGTGATCTTAAATTAATATATATCAGTCTTTTAAAGTGATTTCCATATCACAATATCAATGTGATATGATACATATATACATATGATATGATATATATCAATATGATACATATCAATACATTTGATATATAATATTTGTAAATACTTATTGCAGTGCTTCTTAAATTTATAAAAACACAATTTAAGAGATCTAGAGAAAGGCCTCCAAATTAAGGGGAGATATATCATGGGGAATTTAGAGGAAATAAAGATACATTTGTCAAGGTAAGAAAATGAGTTTAGGTAATGATCTGTAATACTGGACAGATCTCATATTCATTTTAATAAGATTATAGATCCATTGAAGTATTAAGACAGTGTTTTCAATAAATCTTTTTGAGATCATACAATAAAACACTGGAGGCCTTCCCCCAAGTATTTTAGTATCTTAGAAATGTCATCACAGCATTCTAGCTATTCATATGCTAGCTGTCACTGTAACTACATGACCAGCCTACCTCTTTCCTATAACAGACATCCTTGATGACAACTTTTCTACCACTTATGATATGCAAGTCATTGTGGGGAAGATGCTGATGCCTACTTACTGCCACATATTCCATCAATCTAAAAATATCCCATTAGTTTCAGTTCTTTTAAATTTGGGTTTCACAAGGATATTTATTATTTTTTTGTTGTTGTTTCATTTTCTTACTGATACTGCTCTGTCAAGTTCTCATTTATTAACACCCACAGTCTTCCCTTCTCTTCTTTGGTTTCCTCATGTAGGAAGGTAGCACTTCTTTCTGTTTCTTTCCTCTTCTAATATTTCCTCTGAAATTCTCATACACAGAGAAATTCAGCCACCACCTTCTCTCATCCTCTTAATGTAGACAGGTTGGGCATGGAAATAATGGGGAGTTGAAATGAATGCTGGGAGATTTTCTAAGTGAAGCTATAAATTCTGAATCAATGATGCATTCAGGAGTTTTCCCTCAATAAAACTCATTACAAAATAACTACCTACTCAAAGTTAAGCACAGTTCTTCATCAAACCTTTGGACACACAAGCATTAAAGTAATTAAGTGACATTACTCACAGACGGTGGGGAAAACTGCATTCGAATTCAGCAAGAGAACAGGAATTGCTGAATGGAGTTATTTAGTTACTGACTCATACCTGTCAGCATTTGAACTGAATAGAAGCCCATCACCTCACATCTAAGCTTTCTGTAACTCCTTTCTTGCCTGATCTGACATTATTACATGGGGAAGAGAGAGACAGAGTAGACAGAGCAGACAAATAAACTGTACTTTGTCATATTTTTTTCCCCTTGATCTGTTGCTTACATAATCTAACTTGCAATTATTCAGTTTATGGAAATTGAGTTAGTGTCACTTTGACTCACAAGTCATTCATTCTGTTTCAATATGTAGTCTTTGTGAAAGTGCAGTATGCTTGTGTACCATGTTACTGGGCTATGGAAGAGCAATTATCCTTCCTGTTTCCATTCAGTTCAATAGACTATTTGACCAACAGACAGAGGAGAACGATGACAATGGTTAGTAAACGCATGCACCACTATCCTAACATTCTTGGTAATTGATATTTGGATTGAAAACAGGAACTTTTCTATAGTGTCAGTTATAGCTAAAGCACTGAGGCATTGCAGATTATAGTTTGAGTTAGTGATGAAATTCACAGGAATTCAGAAATCCCATGTATATCTACTTTTCAGAGCTAGCTTTTATGTAGAGAACTACAATTTGCAGGTTAAATGATTTTCTTAGGAGCTTACATTATTTCCAGAGCCCTAAAATAGCTCCTTCTAAATCCTGGAGGTTTAGAAGCAAGACCTGCATAAAAAATAAAGTTATGCTCCATTAGTGACAAATTAATAGGAATTTCATCTGTGGAAAGTTCTCTAAGTAAACTTTTAGATGAGGGACATCATTTTTCTCCACCAAGGTTTATGGATTGGCAACAGTAGCTAAGTGGAGTTTCAAATAAATAGAAATATATTTTCTTCTTCTATTCTGAAGAAATCCTAAATTGGAAACACCTTTTCTCCCCAAAGCAAACAAACAAGCAAGACTTCACACATTGACTCATTGCTCTAGAGAAGATTCCTTCACTAGCAAGAAGTTGAGACAATCTATAGCCATGAAGATCTCTTACAGCTATAAGATTAAAGGAATCTGAATACTAATAACATTGTTTTAAAAGTGTGTAAGATTGGGTAATACAACATATGCTACTGGGACAGCAGTGTGCAACTGCAAATAAAAAAAAGTTACATATGGATCTGAAGCTAGAGTATGTGTGTTCAAATCCTAGTTTTGGAATTTTGCTCCCTGTGTGATCTGGAGCAAATCAGTGAGCTTTACTGATCATCAGTTTTTACTCCTTTAGAAAAGAGAGAATGTAATGACTTAAAAAAAATAAAAAACAACAACAACACCTTACCTTCTATCTTAGAATTAATAGTGTTTATCTTAGAATCAATAATCTGTATTAATTCTAAGGCAGAATGGTAAGGGTGTGGTAGAGGCATGGAGAGAGAGAGGACTTTCAAGCCAAGATGCAAGAACCAAGGTTGGGGACCTGATCTGCCTGTCAATCAAGAAGAAAGTTCCAAATGGCATGTTCCCTGGAGTGGCAGTTGAGGTTGCTGACCACAGAGAGGAGAAGAAGCAGAGAAAAAACAAAAACAAAAACAAAAAACTTGACTTGGTCTCTGTCTCTTGAGCTCTGGACAATTGAAGCTGACCAGGGGAGAAACTTTAGACTTTGATTCCCTCTCATGGCAGCTGAGGCTGGCTGAGGACCCTGGTGGGGCTAACTTGGATTTTGAGGCTCTCTGACCAAGGGAAAAAAACTCTGTTCTTTCTGAGAGTTGACTGATCAAGAGTTGGAGGAAAGCCAGACTGAAGGAGAGATTTTGAACTTTGTTCCTCTCTGGAGTTAAGCTGAGAGACCTTGCTGACTTTCTGAAGAAGAAGAAAGAAGATTTTAAACAGCTGTTGTCCTCCATCTATCTGACTTAGAGTCACAGTTTGTGACTGGACTACTTTCTCAAACCCTCAAATTCTCCCTCATTTTAGATTAGGGACATCCTCATCCCTCTTACCTCAGTTTCCTATCCTGTTATCCCAATAAACCCCTTGTCTTGAAAAAGGAAAAGAAAAGAGTATCTTTATAGTTTACTCAAGAGGGGAGGGAAGAAGCCAAAGGCTTCAAGAAGAACTGGGAGGTGAGGGAGGCAGGGAGGAGGAGGTTAGAAAGGTATACTGATCCATCAGCTATCAGTAGGGATCAGTAGGCAAACCCCAGAGCATTCCCCAGAGCAGTTCCCCTGTGTAGCAGCATCCCTGTACTAGCATCCCTCAGCATTTCTCATTCCTACCTCCATTACAACCAAGCAGTTTCAGGTTCCCCTCTAGCAGTTCTCCAGTCATAGCCAGCCAGAGTATAGCATAGTCATTTACAGCAACAAGAAATAGTTTCCTCAGTTTATATTCTCTATTTCAATAAGAAATAGTTTACACAGATTACATTTTCTCTATTTCAGGGATAGGTAAGGGGAATTAAGTGCCTTGACAAGGATCACACAGCTAGGAAGTGTCTGAGGCCAGATTTGTACCCTGGCTTTCTATTCAGTGAGTTATCTAGCTAGCACCCTGATGACTTTTGCCCCTCCTAACTACAAAGCTACTAAATTATGAAATAATCTGATGTTCCCCTTATAAGTAATATATACACTTTTTTTTTTTTTACAATTATACAAATAAAACATTTGTAAACACGGAAAGTCTGAATGGAAACATAAGAATAAACAGGGTGAAAATAGGGAAACGCAATAATCATAACTATGAATGTGAATGGGATGAATTCACCCATAAGAAGGGGATAGCAGACTGGATGAAAAGACAGAATTCCACACACTATGCTGTCTGCAACAAATACATTTAAAGCACGGAGATATACTCAGAATAAAGATAAATGGCTAGAGCAGATTCTATAATCCTTCATCTGAAATTTTAAAAAGCAGACATAACAAATATCTTAATCAAAGCAAAAGTAAAAACTGATCAAATTTAAAGACATAAGTAAGGAAATTGCATCTTTATATAAAGTACCATAGACAATGAAGTAATACCAGTGTAATATCAATATATACCAGATGCCACACTCAAATTCCTAAAGGAGCAGTTACATGCGTTATAAGAGGAAAATAGATAACAAAACTATATTAATGGGGAAGCTCAATGGCTCAGTAGATTGAGAACCAGGTCTAGAGACAGGAGATCCTGGGTTCAAATTTGACTCCAAACAAGTCCTAGCAGTGTGACCCTGGGAAAGTTACTTAACCCCCATTGCCTACCTCTTACTGCTCTTCTGCCTTGGAACCAAAACACAGTATTGATTCTAAGACAGAAGGTAAGAGTTTAAAAACAAAACAAAACAAAACAAACAAACCAAAAAACAAAACAAAACAACCCAACAACAACTATATTGGTGGAGATATTAACTTTCCCCTCTCTTAATTAGATAAATAAAATTAAAAAAAATAAACAAGAAGGAAATTGAGGAGGTGAATAGAATTTTAGAAAACTTAGATTTAGCAGACCTCTGGAGAAAAGTGAACAAGAATAGAAAGGAATATGCCTTTTTTTTCTTAACAGTGTCTAGCATCTTCACAAAATTGATGTGATAATATGACACAAAAGCTTCATAAGAAATAGAAAATAGTAGAAATATTAAATGTGTCCTTTTCAGGCCGTAATGCTATAAAAAGTATATTAATCTAAGGACTACAGAATAGAAAACTAAAAGATAATCAGAAAATAAATAATATTATCCTAAGGAATGAATAGCTAGATCAAAGTACAAATTACAGAGGCAATAAAAAATTCCATTAAAGAGAATGACAACAAAGAAGCATTTCAAAATTTGGAGGATCTAGTACTTAGGGGAAGAAGTACTTAAAAGAAAAATTATATCTCTAAATGCTTACATCAGTAAAAGAGAGAACAGATCAATGAATTAGACATATACCTTAAAAAAAACTAGAAAAAAATTAAAAATCCCCAACTAAATACCAAATTTAGGAATCCTTAAAATCAAGGAGAGATTAATAAAATTGAAAGTACAATATTTAGTAAACAGATATTCAAATTTAAGTTTGCCTTTCTCAGCTGTGTGTAAACATACTCAGAGACATCTAAAGCAGGCTACACAGCAAGCAGCTCATGCTGGATTAGAAAGAAAAAGTACACCAGAAATCAAAAGATCTCATTTTTAATCCCATCTTTTCCTATAACTAGTTTTGGAATGTTAGGCATGTCATTTTCCCCAAGTATCTTACTTTCATTTTTATCTATAAGATTAGGATATTAGGTAAGCATTTTATCTTTAGTCTTCTTTATTATGGAATAGTAGAAAGGAACTTTTGGACCTATCATATATGGATTTAAATCCTCCCTCTTTAATTTATTGAGTGATTTACAAGATATTGTACTTTTTCAATATCAGGGTATTCATTTTTTAATATGATAGAATTATTTATTTAGAAGTAACCTCATTGACCATTTAATCCAATCTTTTTATTTAATAAATGGAGAAAAAGGGATTCAGGGGTCAAATGAAGTACTTGTCCAAGGTGACATTCATCATAGCTTTAAGACATGGGATTTGAACCTCGGTTGTCTGACATTAGAGTCAATGTTCATTCTGTTGTACTTTGTTCAGTGGGGCAGAATCCTCATTTATATGTCCTTAGATTTCTTTTTAGACCTCAAATTCTTACAAATGTTACATTAGAGCATTGAAACAAATAATAGCTTACGTTTCTTCCACTTCTTAAATTATAATTAGAATTTGGTTTTTAAGGACCTGTTCTAACAGTCTATACTTTATGGTCCTTTCTAGCTAAAACATTTTATTTTCTAAAGTCCTTTCAAGTGTTGTCATTTTCTGATTATATAAAGCTCTTGGATTCCTTTCACCTGAGGACAAACAGTCTGATAATTCTGGGGGAGCATCTCATTAAGCTAGATTGGTTTGAACATTACAAATTGACCACTCCAGCCTGTTTGTGCTGGTCTCTTCTTTCTTTCATCTAAACCAAAATAGATCCTGACATTTTCCAAGCCCAAACAGTACTTGTTTCTTTTCTAAATATACCTTAGAACTTGGATTGGAAAAACAGTATAAAGTATGTCAAGAAAAAAAAAAAACTATTCATGAACTTCTTATGTGAATAGAGCTCATGAATGTAGATAGCTTGAAAGAATAAAAATTAGGTCCCTAGCTTTGGGATAATTATCTAAGGCAAACTTGAACTCTTGAATACATTCACCTACCAAAAGTTGAATTCTTTAATAATTGTTCTGGGCTATATATTTTGTTCAGAACACCTTTAATCTAATTGGTATTAATGTAAAATATATATAAATTGAGTATAGAGAGATTTTTTAAAGAATAAAATCATTTAATGAAGCTCCTAGAGGAAAGTGGTTCATTATGCATTTTCTAAATAGGTAATTTCTTCCATTATTGGTGCTGACCTTGTTTTAATTATTAATCTAGAGATATGAATGAAAACTGCATTCGCTGTGGCTGGACTTGCCTTTGCACTCTCAAGATAATTTGGTCATTATGACTCATGTGTGAATATCTTTTTATTCCACATCTGGAAGAAGAAAAAATGTGTGAATGCCCAAATGTCAAGATAAATATCTTCTTCATTCAGGCTTTTCCTTCTGCAAAATCAAAAAACATCTAATAAGCATCTGCTATGAACAGAGCTCTATGTTAAGCACCTGGGGAAGTAGGATAAGATAATCAGTATATGGTATTATGGAACTGGTAGTCTAACAGAGTGGTAGAGTAGCAGAGTAGGGTGGTTAGTACTTCAGGTTTGAGCAAATGTTGAGCTCTTTTCTGGGCTGCTCATCAACTTTTGGTGTTTATCTCTAAAACAATTCTCTCCTGTCACTCCAAGAAGCTGCAGCATGTTTAGCAGTCCCAGCCCAATACAAGTATCTCAGCGTATCTCAGCTAAATCAAGTTGAGGGTAAACTGGACTACCCCAAGCATATGAAGACTTTCACTAGCAGAATGGGAGGATAAGAAGAATTTATTCCAATGGCCATTAGTGGCTAAAGATGCCAAGGTCACACACTGCATCCTGGGCCATCACCAGTTATCCTGACTCTTATCTGACCAAGGGACTTAGGCTATTCTGGAAGAGTGAAGCTAACAACTTTGTGCAACTCTGCTTCACTAAAATCTGATTCACACATAAATCAAAATATCACACTGTAAGGATAAATGCAGGGGAGGGTTTTTGGAACCCTGACAGGAGAGCTGAGGTAGAGTCAAGTTCTGTTGGAGAGCAAAGGATTCTGGGAAAGAAGGCTGCCTTGAGAAAGTTCTACAGGGAACTGGGGGCTTTTTGAGCTGAATCTTTGACCTGACAAGACCTGTTCCCAGGTTGAGGACTTCATCTAAAGCCACCAGAAGACATCCCTGAACCTAGATTCATCTCTGTGATTGATCCAGTCTTCATTTGCTAACTTCAATGACCTCTTAACTGAGGAGAAGCCTCAAATCCCAAAAGGGGGCTGTGGACCTACTGAAAGGAGAGCCCAACTCTCAGGCTCTGCCAGTCCCCCAGCACCTCATCTAACCATTGATTATGTAGGCTAGTCAGATAGATTCATCATAGTAACTGTGGCGGGAACAGGGCAAAGAAGCCTGAGATTCGTGAAAATACATGCATCTGGTGATGGATCGTGTAGGAATACACCAGGGAAACCAAACCCCGCTTTACTCCTCCTTGTTTACCCTGAACTCCTACATTAAACTTGATTGACCACAATCATATTTAGTCCAGCCTATTGACTTTGAACTGAGGAGACATCTGAACAAATTCAGCCCTCATCGAGATTTGTCTCCTAATCCACTCAGTGTCCTGAAGAAGACTGGGGTTATCCTAGGTTAGATTTTAGGGAGAACCTTGTCATCAATTTCACACTATCCCCCTTCCTCAGGGAACCTCAGGACATCAGTGCACTAATTGACTGCCACCCCTCTCAGGGGGGTTGAGAGGAGAATAGGTGTCAACCCATTCAGGTATCATCTACTCTCCCTCTGTCTGTCAGAACCTCCTTAGATATTCCCTGGTAAACTCCATTGATACACCATCTATGTCAGTGGAGGGAAAGAACTTTTATTTTTACTCAAGGCACCTCCATTTTTACAACCCCGTGATATCATTGGTCTTCTTTGGAAGAAAGGATTATCAATAGTAAATTAAACAAAAATAATTTAAAATAAACAGATTTTTATTATTGATTTTTAAAAAGCAATGGGATTTCATGAATATAGTTGGCTTTGAATTTAGGAAGATATGAGTTCAAGACCTGTCTTTGACATAAATTCACCATGTGATCCTGAGCTATTCATTTAATCTCTTCATGCTTTGGGTTAATCTCTAAGATTTTAAATTTGAGAAGAGATGTTAAAACTATTGTTGGTAGAGAAGTACCTCACTGGGTAACAAAATGGCAGGTATAATATAAAACCATGTAAGAATAAGAGAGGCTGATGAATTGGTGAGATCACCCCAGTCAGTTAATTTCTTCAGTCCATTTGATGGTATCATAGAAAGGGAAAGGTAACATTGATAGCAAAGTGTTGATGAGTGTTAAATAAGATACAAAAATTTACATACTGTTTCCCCTACACAAAATATAACATTTTCCTTGGGGAAATGAAGGACAACTTTTCTTTGGCTAAGCTAAGATTGATCATTTTAATTTTTAAAAGTCAGCTGACCTGTTCTGGTGGAAGTCAAGGAAGAGGGTCAAGCTTTGCAGAGGCTGAATCCTGTAACTCTGGAGGAGAACCACCTATGGCAGAAGAACTCAGTTCTTGACAAGGGATTACTCCATTCCTTTCCTTGCAGTTTTGCCAGAGGGAGTGGGGGGAAGAGATATCTGTTCTCTTCTTCCAGCATGGGACATATCTCAATGCATTTATGATAAGTGTCAAGTCTGAAACCCCACTCACAAAGCATCTAAGGTAGCCAATGTTGGCAATTCTGAGGAGTATCATTTATGGCAGGAAAGGAGTGTTAATAATAACAGAGAGAAGTAGAGCTGAGAATTGGGATTGAACTTCAGTAAGGTCCTGGCCCAGGAAGCAAAACTGATCAATAGACCCTAAAGAGATGCTGGCCCCAGGAAGAGCAGAGTCTTTTAATCTTTTAAAGCTGAAAAATCCACTTCCTGAATATTTGAGGTAATTTCACAGATGCCAAAGTATGCTGTCTTGGGATGGGAAAGAAAGAAAATTTCCTCAAGAATGAGATATTAGGCATATCATGCCAAGGGAAATTTTTAAGGGAAATTCCCTTAAAATATTTGGATTTTTCTTTTCCTGGAAATAGAATGAAAATTCTCTGAGGTGGGGAAACAGAAATAGAGAAGACATTTTTTGGAAATATTGTAGAAAAATGCCTTGAGGTAGAGCAATTAGGGAAATTACTCCTGAGAAATAGGCAATCAAAAGAGGGCAGATACCCTAGAGCTGAGCACTTAGGGTCATAGTTCCCTGGATAGAGCAAAAGGACATATGCCTTGGGGGGTAAGAAACAGAAATGTAGAGTTAAACAAAGTCCCTTATGTACTGATCTGGCATTTAATAAGGGAAAAAAGAGAAATACCCAGGATTTTGTATCCAACTACGTGTGTCTGAGACAGAATGTTGCATACACAAGCCAAAATAAATATATATAGGTTATCCATGGTGACTTATCCCCAGTTTTCCCTCATTTCCCCAAATTTCTCTATTAAAGATCTTGTTGTTATGTGTCTTATCTTTTTACTAGACTGCCTGATCCACTTTGTTTTGATCCTCCAATTTTCCCTCTCTTTATCAAATTTAAAAAAAGAATGAAAAGAAAGAAAAAAGAAAAACTCTGACTGGATCACTTCTTTGCTCAGAGTTTCGATATTCCATTTTAGTTCTAGAAACATCCATTTTTAGCATTTAAAGCCTTTTACAATAATATTTAGTTGTCCTACTTTTTCTCACTTATTAGACATTTTTCTCCTCCATGCACACCAAAATCCAGCTAAATGATTCATTTTACTATTACTTATATATAGTATTTCATCTTCTTTGCTCAGGCTGGCCCCAGTGTATTATATTTTAACATCTGCCTCTTTGAATCACAAAGCTCCCTTCACAGTTCAACTCAAGTACTACTTCAAGGTCTACTTGAAGCCTTTCCTCATTGGCAAGCTACAAGAGCTCACACTAACCACACAAACCATGCTTTGTTTATACATCATACTTTGCATTTAATGATTGTGGACATATTGTTTCTTAAGAGCAGGAACATTTTTTTTCCTTTTTCTTTTGGCTTTTAGCTCTTCATTGTCTAACATTGCCGGGAGGAGATGCTTCATAAATGTTGATTGACCTACTGATTGTTTGAAAGTATACAATGGAGAAGTGAAAAAATACAAAATGCAAAGAAATGACATACTTGTGCAAAAAAAAGTATTTACTGCAGCTCTTTTTGTGGTGGCAAAGGACACTGAAGGAATGTTCTTTCATGAGAATGGTTGAGCATGTTGTGGCTAATGATTATAATGGAATAATATTGTACCATAAGAAATGACAAATAAGATGGCCACAAAAAAAAAAAAACAAACTCGGAAGGATGTATATGAAGCAATGCAAAGCAAAGTAAGTAGATTAGCAGGAGAATTGGGTACATAAAAGCAATAATGTATGATGATCAACTGTGAGTGACTTAACTGTTATCAACAATGAAATCATCCAACATAACTTCAAGGGACTCCTGACAAAAACGCTATTCATTTCCATAGAAGAAATAGTCTGAATGCAGATTGAAATATACCATTCTTCACTTTATTTCCTCCTTGAATTTTTCTCAAGTATAAGTAATATGTGTCTTGTTTTACATGAACATGGAAATAGGTATCATATGAGAACACATGTACAACATGTCATGTTTCCTGTCATCTTGGGGAAGGGGGAAAGGTGGGAGGGAGATAGAGAACATGGGTCACAAAATTCCATAAAACAATTATTAAAATTGTATTGATGGAATCTAGACAAAAACCATAAAAAAATGCATAAAAGAAGTACCAAATAACTATTGGGAAAAGATCCTTTCTAATTTAGGAAACCTAAAAAGGTTTCATTTCACATTTGAGTTGTGTTTCAAAGTATGAGAAGAATTTAAAATGTTAGGGAAGAGCAGAGGGAGATTATATTCCAGACTTTAAGAATACTGTGCAGAAGAGAATAATTCATAAATGGGAGTCCAGTTTGGCTAGGATTATTTTTTGGGGGGAGGATATCACTGAGATAAGGCTGAAAAGGTTCTATGTGGTAACAGATTGTGAAGAGTCTTGAATGGCAGGTTAAATAGCTTAAACTTTGTTGGGTGAATAAAAGAGAAAAACTAAAGAATTTTGATTGGAAGAGTGACAGCATTAGATGTGTGCTTTAGAATTTAATGTATGCTTTTTAAAAGCAGCAAGCATTGTTAAATGAAAATTTATGGTTTCATATGCACTTCTATTTTTTTGTGTTGTGCTATTTATAGGGAAATCCCTCATTTTTTGTATTTGAGTTCAGAATAAGATGTATAAAATTTGAAAATATCAATATGACAACTGTGTATTAGCTGGATTAAAAACAAAATAGGAGTTTTGAGGAAGAAAGTCTTTTAATTGTCCAGAAATATAATGGGGCTATTGGAATAGATTGGAAAGGTTAGATTTAAATGATAATTGCTAAAGTTAAATCCTTAAAACTTGGTCATTGCTTGAGTATGATAGGTGAGAGAGAAAAAAAATTCCAAATATACTATCAATCTTTTCAACAGAGATTATATATATATATATATATATATATATTAATGCCACCTATAGAAAGTGGAATAAAAAAGAGGAACACATTTGAAGGAAAGATTATTTTCAACATGTTGGATTAGATGGCATGGAAAGACAGAACAAGCAATTCCCTATAGGCAAAGAAAGATTCAAGTCTAATGCTTAAGAAATTGTTAATCATATGGGAATTGCCCAGGGGTTACTCAGAGGTTCAGAGAAGAAACTGAGACTCCAGAAAATATCTTCTGCTATATTGGGTGAACACTCAAAGCTTACATTGACTGTTAAAAGTTTTAGTCATTTAATTTTCTTAAATTTCCTTGATAATTATTCCTGAAGAAATAGACAACTGATACTTACTTTGTAATGATTTAGATTGTAACACTCTATTCAGCTAATAGATGCTGTGGGATTGTGAATCAATGATTTATTACTATGTGCTCTATATAGTTCACAAGGCTGCAGCTATTTAATTGTAAACATTGCTTACCTTTAACATCATTAACTTCATCACTCCCTTTGATATCTCTCTATTGTCTTGCCCAATCTCAGGTATCTGATCACCTTTCTACATCTATTAAAGTTAGATTCCCCCAAGAGAGTAGTGGACACTTCCTCATCAATGTATAACCTTTATTCATGGTCTATTCTTTCTCCTACACCCTCAGCCTGCAAGGTGTGACTGGATCCTTAGATGAGATTTCTTTGACTTGTGTTTGTTTAGGCTTCTTAGCCTTGATTGAAAGACCCTGCAATGTTTAGTCAACCCACCCAGAGTCTAAAAGAGCTGGAGTAGTCTAGAAACTAGAATAGATGGAGAGATAGTCCAGGTTGGTAGAGACCAGCTTATTCTTTTTAACTATAAAATAATGAAGCATTGAGATTGCTCAACCCTGTAGAAGACAAGCAGGAGGTTATTTTTTTTTTTACTTTCTCTTTCATTTTTAATCTATTTACCCTAGCAAGCAAATTTTCACCATTTGTTCTCTTGCCATGTTTTATCTATCTATCTATCTATCTATCTATCTATCTATCTATCTATCTATCTATCTATCTATCTGTCTGTCTGTTTTTCTGTCTATCCATTTGTCTAGCTAGCTAGCTGTCTGTCTGTCTGTCTATCTATCTATCTATCTATCTGTCTGTCTGTCTGTCTGTCTGTCTATCTATCTATCTATCTATCTATCTATCTGTCTGTCTGTCTGTCTGTCTGTCTATCTATCTATCTATCATATGTCTGTCTGGCTATCCATCTAATATCTCCAACTATATCTCTACCAGAATAAGTTCTTTGTAAAAATAATATAACATATAATAAAATATTATATTGCTATCTTATATAACATTTTATAAGATATAGCATATTATGATAAAATATAACTAGAAAACATATACTTACTGATATGTATAGCTCATATATCCATCTATATCTATGCATATATATATACAAATATGCATATATGTATATGTATATGTATATATATATATATATATATATATATATATATATATATAGACATACACATACATGCACAGATATCATTTATATACACACATTTAGCCACCTAGCTAGTATAGGAGATAAAGCATTGAGTCTGGCGTCAGGAAGACCTGAGTTGAAATCTGACTTCAGTCTATACCTGTGGGGCTCTGGGCAAGTCATTTAACTCTATTTGCCTCAGTTTTCTCATCTGTAAAATGCACTGAAAATGAAAATGGCAAACTACATCAGAATCTTTGCCAATAAAACCCAAAAATGACTGAAATGATTAAGCAACAACAAAATATATACTCATACATACATACACATATAGATACAGACAGAAGAGATAGAGATAGATTCTGATTGACTCCAAATAGATCTCATACAAGAATATTTCATGGTATATAGTTTAGAATGCATGTAGAGCATATTGCAATAAAAAATCTATTAGAAGGTGATATAACGTCTCAGGTTGAAAGTGTTCATACTCTGCTTTCTTTGGCATTAGCATACACACACACACACACATGTATATATATCTCACCAAGAACATTATAAAATTAGCCTTAATCTAATTTAATTTTTATCCTAGTAGTAGTCTCTCTGAAGCTGAGAATGACGATTGTCTTTGTGCATTATCTTCTATTGATGTACCCTCATGTGGCTTTGAAGTCCAAAGGCTGAGGCACAGAGTCTGTGGCACATGGGGCCTGGGACGCCAGTTGTTACGGGAGGTGCAGGTGTGGCCTGGTGTCGGCGCAGCGGCAAGACGTCGACGTCGTTCATCTTCAAAGGTGGTGGCGGCCTGGTGAATGTGGGTTCGCCAGCTGCTTCTGTCAGAGGCAGCGAGTTCTAGTTGCTTTGGTGTCATGCCAGCCCACTTCAAGTTGGACTTTAGCTGATCCTTGAATCTTTTCTTTGGTCGGCCTTGTTTCCTGAGTCCAGCTGACAGTTCACCATAGAATACCTGTCTTGGTATTCGCTGTGGGTCCATGTGGATGACGTGTCCAGACCATCGTAGCTGGGTTTGGAGGACCAGGACTTCGATGCGGGTGGAGTTGGCTCTGTCAAGGACTTCCTGGTGGGTGATTCGGTCCTGCCGTCGGATCCTCATGATTGACCGGAGGGAGCGTTGGTGGAATTGCTCCAGCTGTTTCATGTGCTTCCGGTACAGTGTCCATGTCTCATAACCATACAGGAGCGAGCTGAGGACCACTGCGTTGTACACTTTGAGCTTCGTCGCAGTGCTTACACCTCTGTGTTGGAGGACTTTGCAGCGCAGCCGCCTGAGTGCCTGGCTGGCCTTTTGGATCCTGGCATTAACCTCGTGGTCTAGGGACCCGTTGTTGGTGATGGTGCTGCCCAGGTACTTGAAAGTGTTGACGTTAGAAAGCTGCGTGCCGTCGACTGTAATGCACGGTTGGTTGGTTGGCCTCCCTGGTGTGGGTTGGAACAGCACCTCTGTTTGCTGAGGCTGATAGTCAGGCCAAACAGTTTTGTTGTGGTGGAGAACCTGTCCACAATGGTTTGGAGATGATTTTCTTGGTGGGCCATGAGAGCACAGTCATCTGTGAAGAGAGCTTCCAGGATGAGTCTCTCTGTTGTCTTTGTTTTTGCAGTCAGGCGGCAAAGGTCGAATAGTGAGCCATCGAGTTGGTATTTGATGTAAACGCCCAGGTCTAGATCCATCACAGCATGTCATAATACTTGGGTGAAGAATAGGTTGAATAGTACTAGAGCGAGGAGACAGCCTTGTTTCATGCCATTGGAGATGTTGAAGCGATCGGGAGTCTCTCCACCAGATGCGACTTCCCCTGTCATGTCGACATGAAAGAGCTGGATCAGTTTGACGGATTTTGCTGGGCAACCGAGCTTGCTGAGGATCACCCACAATGCGTCCCTGTTCACTGTGTCGAACGCCTTTGTCAGGTCTATGAAGACAATGTAGAGACTCAGGTTCTGCTCAAGGCATTTTTCCTGCATTTGCCTCACCATAAAGACCATGTCAATGGTGCTGTGATCTGGTCAGATATCAGGCAGGTTCTGCTCTGAAACAGATGACAGGAGTCTGTTGAGTTTAACAAGGATGAGGATCTTTCTAGCAGTGGAGAGTAGTGAGATGCTTTTGTAGTTGTCATAGGCTACTGGTGAGCCTTTGTTCTTGTATAGGGCTACAATGGAGGCATCTCTGAGTTCTGGGGGCATGTCTTCCTCTTCCCATATGCTGGTCAGCACTATGTGGAATGCCTGAAGCGCCTTTCCATTTAAGGCCTTGTACACCTCGGTTGGGATCCCGTCTTTACTGGGTGCCTTGCCTGCACCCATTGTTTAATGGCTTTTGGGACTTCTTCTAATGAAGGAAGGAAGTCAAGTTGCTCAATGATGCGGTTTTGGGGGTTCTGATCAAGGGCCCTTTGGTTGACTGAGGAGGGTAGGTTGAAGAGCTGGCTGAAGTGTTCTTTCCACCTGTTTCTGATGCCTTTTTTGTCTTTTATGAGAGTGTCACCATCAGAGGATAGCAAGGGGGCGGTGGTGGACTTTAATGGCCCAAAGATAGTCTTGAGGGCACTGAAAAATTGTTTATAGTTTTTCGTGTCAGCAAAGCGCTGGATTTCTTCTGCCTTTTTTTCCCACCATTGGTCTTGCATCTTCCTGATCTCACACTTCGCCATAGCTTGGAGAGATTTGAATCTGTCCTTTTTAGGAGCAGAGTTTGAATTAGTTTGCCATTCCATAATGGCTTTTTAAAATTTTTATAGTAACACATAAATCTCATCCAAGAGGCTGTTCTTGAAATGAAAGCTAAGAGCCTTCTTTCCTTTCTAGACTATCATCTATTGTAATTACTGGTGCAATAGTCACTCATTCTTCCATCTTTCCTTTTCCTTCTCTCAGAAAAAAGGAGGGGGAGATATAGGGAATAGGAGTAGAAGCAAAGGGCTAGAATTGAAAGCTCTACCCAGAGTTGGTCATGATCATGTGGGGGGCTTTCAATTAAAACTTTTTTTTTTTGGTTGGGAGGAATGATAGCAAGGAAAACAGAGACATGTAGATGATACAGTAAAAATTGGGGAAACCCATGTATTTCCCCTTACTCAAATGTCTGGGACAAAGGTTTCCATTATGCTTCCATTCTGGAGTTCAAGGTTTCTGAACTGGTCTACGCTCAGTTGACATACACTGTAATTCTCCCTTTCCATCTTCATTGGCTTGATAATATGGGAGTCAGGATGCATAATGAAAAGAGTGTTAGACTTAGAATCAATAAGATTTGAGTTCAATCCTGCCATAGATGTCAACCTGGACAAATTTATCTAACCCCTATTTGCTGAGTTTCCTTATCTTTATAATGGAGATAATAATAACACCTACCTCTCAGGTGAAGATAATATAAGATAGATAAAGCTCTTTGCACACTTTAAAGTTAGCTATTTTTAAATCCTTCCTTTGCTACTTTTCAATCATATTCTATCAATAAGGTAATATGTTAAGTAAAGGAGAAGCAATGTGTTAAGTGGAAATAATGCCAGATTTGGAATTACAGGGCTAGAGTCCAAATCTCAGCTAAATGTCAGCTTATTATTAAATATTAAATATTCTATTTAACCTCATTGTACCTTCATTTCATAATATAATTTCCTAATATATATCATAATATGATAAATGTATGAGTTGGACATACGTGTGGAGAATAGACTCCAAAGCCCTTTCCAAATTTAAATCTATAATCTTAAGATATTATCATCTTGTTAGGGGTTGCTGTTGGTTTGAGTCAGGTGACCAATGATTCGATTCTATCTCTTACTAACTTGTAGTGAGTCCTTGGGCAAATCTCTTAAATTCTTCATGGCTTAGTTTTCTCATCTGTGAAATGAGATAGTTGAACTAGAAGATCTCTTGTTTTTAAGGATTTAAAGAGCTGTCATGTGGAAAATAGAGGAGACTTGATCCGCTTGGCCCTAGAAGATGAATAGAGAAGCAATGTATGAAAGTTGCAGAGGGGAAATTGATAAATAACCAGATTTGTTCAAAAATGGAATGGATTTCCATAAGAAAAGTGTGGGTTTGCCATCACTGAAGGTCATTGAATGGGATCTGGATGACCCTTTATTGAGAAGCAACTTGGTGATATGATAAATAAAATGGTAGAACTTAGGTCATATAAAGCCTCAAGAAGTTAATTAGTCTCTGTTTACTTGTTTCCTTTTTTCCCAAAAAAAGATCATAATAGCAACCATATCACAGGGTTATAATGAGGATCATAAGAAATTATACTTGTAAAGTATATAGCAAAGGTCATGGGACATAGTAGCCCCTTATAAAGGTTATTATCATTGTTATTAAGAATGTTGTATATAAGATTCCATTTAAGGTAAAGATCAAATTATTTGATTTCTGAGGATGCTTTCAGCTCTAAAAGTGTGATTTTTCCTGTTCTAAAATACCATAGAGTTGGCAGATTATACTCTAATCCATTCTTCACAAAATTAACTATTTTGATTTAGTTTCTTCCCTATGTAAACTCATTCTCCACTGTAAGTAATTTATTTACCCTGCCTTTTTTGTCCCTTTAAATGATATTTTGCTTACTCTTTTCCTCAAACTCCACACATATGGCCTTTTGTCTGTTTCAAGTATCTTCATGTATTAACAAGTACATTCAACAAATGCTACTAGAAGAAGAAATCTCTAATGTATCTCTGGTTAATTGAAAATATTAGGTATGTTATTAAAGAGGTTGAGGAATGAACATGTGGCATTGTTTTATCTTCCTCTGTTTAAGGCCTTGACTTTAGAATAATTATAATGGTATGGGATTTGAACAGCTCACTACTAAGATGGTATCAGAAAGGATTTGGTGTTCTAGGCCATGGTTTATAATACCAGAAAGAGAATATCCTTGTAGGTAATATAGTTCATTTGAAAAAGATTAGAAGAAGTATACTGGGCAAAAAAACATACACAATCAAATCAGGAGACTTTCAAAAATCAACATTAGGGCAATGAGAAAAGTTTCCAAGGAATAAAACAAAACAAGAAATTTGGATGATTTGGAAGAGAATATGTAAAGAAATTCAACTCAACAAATAATTATGGAATTTGTACTTGTTCTTTGACTGTCGTTTGTCAGTAATAGAGAAAAGAAAACCAGTTATTGTTTTCTAAGCTTTCATGACAGTGAAAAAAAAAACATGAGAAATTAAAGGAACTTCAAATAATGTAACTGAATTATAAAATTTGAGACTTGAAATGGACTTTAGTAGCTTTCTAGGCCAATGATGTAAAATTCAAATAGAAATGTATTTCTGTGGAAGTATATTAACTTAAACAAATATATTAACTTCATCTGTTTCATTTTTTTGTATTTATTTTGTTTATTATTTCACAATTTTAACTGGCCAGGACTGTGTGCATAGTTTTAATAAGCTATCACCTACACCAAAAGTCTTTAATAAGCTATCGCATATACCAAAGTCCAAACCATGGCAATAGTATAAGAAAGTATTATGTAGAAATAAAAAAAAAATAATGGATAATGATAGCTCCCTGATATTCCAAATGATAATGGATATAAAAATAATGAAAAATTTGAAGTAATGAAGAGGAAAGTACTCACAGTCCTTAAGTATAGCTTCTAAGATGACTATCAAAGAATAAAGAAATATATTTGTTTTAAAATAGTGAAAAAAAATCCTCCACAACATAAAGTAATATTACAAATAAGCAAATAAAGGAATGAAATCACAAAAATAAATCAATATTTCAACAATACTCCTTAATGAAGCTGGAATGAGTAGGCTATCAAATTAAGGGGGAATCCTTTAAAGGACAAGAAAGAAGAATGAGATCATTCAACAGAAAAAAAAATGAATACAAGAAATTATTGTTAATTTCAACATGGAGAACTGGTCAAATATGGAATCAAAATAAAGAATCACTGATAGATAAAAATGTCTTTAGAAGGGAAATTCACAGAAATAAAAGAACAAACTGGAAAATAAGATCAAAAGGCAATTCAACTAGAAAGAGACTTGAATCATTAACAACCAAAAGATAAAAATTGAGAGAACAGAGCTTAGTTACTTCATGAGTCATCAAATTTTACTGAAAGATATGTTGAGATATGTATATGTGTTCAAGAAATTGTGCAATAAAGCTTTTTAAAAGTATTGAGAATAAGAAATATATAATGCAGATGAACAGAAACAGCTACTTGCTGAAAGAGGGAGGTTCATTTGCAACATAGACAAGCTGTGGGCAAGGAGCAGAGCTTCATTGATAGAGATAAATGAAAACAAAACAAACAAAACAATGACCTTACTTTTAAAAATGCAGATAATTACTAACCATGAAGATGAAAAGACAGAAAAATTATAGAATATGATTCACTAGAAATAGAAGAAAATTAGTTTTTTTCAAGAATACAAAAACTAGTTATAACACAAATATTATTTGATAGTATAAAATAAGATTTTGATTGTTTAAATTCTTAGCAAAAATCTTTATGAGAACATGATAACTTTCTTCAGACTTTCAGTATAAAAATGAATTGAAGAGGAAAAAAAAATTTCCAAGGTAATCCCTAGAGAAATCATATCAGACTGTTTCCTTTACTTTGCAAGTCAGTGATACACCTCAGTTAAAACTATCATTTCTGGTTATGGAGTTCAAACTCTGAACCACTAAAAGGATATTCAATTTAACTATTCAAGAGCTTAATCAAAACCATAGGGGTGGTGTTGTATAATGATTTAATTAAGAAATGAGAGAACAATGCTGAGAAATTTATTCAATAGAAATATACAAGGCTATCAAAACATCTTCAATGGTCTCTTTTTGGCTAGGCTTGAGAGGGGTAGTAAAGACAGACAATTTAAGGTAACAAATAGGCTTATGAATCTATGATGAAGAAATAGTATGTATTTATTTAGTAATATAATGAAGCAAAATAAAAGCTTTAAAGACTCTTATTGTGGGCATTGCAAAGCAATGTAGAGGGATTTGAAATACTAATGGCATTACTATCTCAGAAAAGTGGTGGTAAGGGAGAAAGTGAAAACATTAAAAAATAGTAATATTAGAAGTAATTTTAAAACTCTGTTCAGTTCTGTATGTTTGATTATACAGACAGGGGCATCAATATGTGTGTTATGTGTCTGGCTATGTATGTGCATACATGTGTGTTTTTCTATATGGATCTGTGTTTGAATGACTACTTTTCTATATGTTTGTATATTTTAAGTCAAATAATTTAGCTGAGCATGGTATTATGTTGAGTAAATTTAATAACTGCAACATTCAATATTATTGGTTTCAATTCCTGCAGAATAAAGAAGGGGTAACAGAATGTATAAAAAAGATATGACTCTGCAATATATTGGCTGAAATAGAAAAGCCTAAGATAGAGAGACTTAACATGAAAGATTAGATAAAAATTTGTTAGATATCAATTGACCGCACAAAGTAAAAATCCACTTATAATTTCAGACAAAGTTAAATTAAATTTGGAAATTGATTGCTTCCATCATTATATCATGATTAAAAGATTGTTAAAAAGAAAGCATGTCAATAATCATTCAACCAAATAGAAATAAATGGAAAAGTAAAAAATTACCTGTTTTAAAGAAAATAAATGAAAATGTTCACAGTTTACCATATTCTCACTCTATTTAAAGAACTCAACAAGATCAAAACATAAGTGAGAAAAATTATAGAAATTAATAGAATGCAAAAGAGAAATTGTTATTCCAAATATGTGGAATTAGCCATTTTATTTCAGATATTTGTGTATTTTAATTAATATCTCAGAAATAAAGTTATTAAATATAAAACAGCCAAAAATATTTTTACTAAGGACAAATCAAATAAAATGTTAATCAGGCAAATATAATCCCATAGGCTAAATGTATTATCCTAAATAGTAATTAATTTTTTTTCTTAAAAATTATTGAGGTAAAGAGCCAATTATTAATCAAATTATTAAAAGAACTGGCAATAATATAAAATAGTCAACACTGATATCATATAACTAAAGTAGTTCTTTGAGTCAAATAAATTTTCCTGAACAATTATGCTAGATAAAAATGCCCATAAGTTCAACTGGATCTATAAGCTCATTGATTTAAATATTCAAAGTAATGTAGATCAGTGGAGTTAAATGCAAATAGAAATGAATTTCACATATTGACTTAGAAAACTACAAACTAATATAACTGGTGTTGTACTGTGTTTATATTTATTTTGTTAACTATTTCCCAATAACCTTTTAATTTGATTGCCAGTATACTTGATAACTCTGATGTTGATCACAAACCATTTGTGCTTTGTCCATGCACTGTTACTCATACTCTTTCTTCCCTCCCCAATTGGAACAGATGGATTCATGAGTTGGTTCTTTGTTTTTAAGGTTATAGATGTACAATTTTCATTCTTTGTTAAACAAAAGAAAATGAAAGCAGTCTATTCTATTTTTTATGTGAAAAATATAGCCTGGATCCTCATCAAGAAAGGATAAGACAGAGAAAGAGAACTATTTACTAATATCATTAGTGAATAAAAATTCAAACATAAAATATAATATTGGTATGAAAATCTAGAGATAAACAAAATGTATTGTTACTATTAAGCTTGCTTGTTTCATAAGCTTGGGATAAAAGAATGGCTCATATGATAATGCATAAAATCATATTACTAATCTCAACTCATATCATTTAAATCACAGGTATTAAACAATTGTTTTGTGAACAGAATCATACACAAATAATAGCAATACTGTTGAAGAAATGTTTTACAATAGAATGATCACTTCTATTGGAGTAATTGAACATGAATTCAGATCCCACCAATGTCCCCTACCTGTTTAGTTTTATCTAATAATTTACCTTTCAGAAGCCCTAGTTTCCTGATTTTTTTTAAATTAAGAACTAAAATTAGATGAACTCTAAATTTTCATGAAACTCTACATCAGCAATTTTATGATTCACATGCTTATAGCAATAGATCCAGACAAAAATATTAAATATAGCATCTATTTCAGCTTTATTTAAAGGCTGCCAAATTGAGAAATATTTAGATCTTTACCTTTATACATATAAAAGCACTTACGTGAAAGTAAGAGATTGCATTATCTATTGAGAAAACAAATTCTCCACTAAAAATATTATGTGTGGAAAGACATAAAGCCATTCGATATTACTATTCAAAGTGATAGCAGTAAGTCAAGAGAAAAGAAATATAATTGACATTGGTAAAAAGAAAGTTTCATTGCTAGCTTGGGGGATGATTTAACACATTTTTTAGAAGACTTCAGAAGATTAACAAAAGTAGTAATCATAATAATTTAAACAAATGAATACTATATAAGATATATATACTCATAATCATGAATATATATTATAAAACAAATTAGATAAAATAAGAAAAATCCCTATAGAAGAGTAGAGGATAAAATAATGGTCTTGGATACAATATGCTATCAATAAAAGTATCAATTACTCTTTCAAAGCATTAGGGGAGCTTCTTGGCAGGGACTATAGTATAAACCAAGACAGAGCAGTGGCCACACCTCTCTTCAGATCATGTCACCATGGAAAAAAGTTGAAAATTTCAAAAACTCCTGAACTAGAAATAAAAATATTAATGAAAAGAAAAAAACCCAAATATTAAAACAATATCCCCAACACCCCATGCTGGAAACAGAGTACAAAAAGTTCAAAATGATAAATTGGCTGGAAAATTGAGAAATAATTAAAAAATAGAACTTTAAAAATTGTTTTCATTATTAGGGCAATTAAAAGGTGTTGGAGTGAATTGGTTTTCTTGAGATGATGTAAAAAACTAATGGATATTCATGACAACTTCAAGGGTCTCATTACTATGTTGCTACAGAAGGAATTAATAAAGTTTGAATGAATACTGAAGGATATCATTCTTCATCTTATTTCTTTCATGAATTTTTCTTTAGCATAAGCAATATGTCTTCTTTTATAACACAATGAATGTGGAAATATGTATTATATGATAACACATGTACAATCTATATCATATTACCTGCAACATTTGGGTAGAAGGGAAGGGGGAAAACATGGAAGAGATTATGGATCCCAAATGTCCAAAAATTAATAAAAATTATATTGACATATAATCTGGAAAAAAGAGGAAAATGATGGTTAGATGAAAAAGAGGACTTCCCTAAGACAAGGGAAAAGGGAGAGGAAAAATTGAGAAACTAGTTTCAACAAAAGTGGCATGAAGAAAAGAGTCTTTACAAAGATATCACAAAAAAAAAATGGGTGGTTCAGGGAGTACTGTAACCTTGTTTTGTAAAACTCAAAATTTCTTAGACTTATAAATGTTGGAAATTTCACCATTGGGAAATTTCATACTTGAAAAATTTCCTATTGATAGTGGGTCTTGACTATTGGAATGTGAACCCCATTGGCATGGGAGGTTCCTTCTCTTTCCTTCTTAAGATTACTTTAGGACAGAAACCTTTTGCTGAACAATGGAAAGGACTTTGACCTATGCTTAAGCATAGAACAGGAATTTCTTTGAGTCATGATTGATTTTAGAATTGATACAATGGAGATACTTGGAATCAATCTCCACCCTATTCAGTCCTAACAGGATTGAGTAAGGGCTGCAGCCTAGATCAAAATGTAATTATTCCAATCTCTACCCTACTCAGGTTAACAGGATTTAGAAAGGGCTGTAGCAAAGGATCAAAGATTTAATCATTTGAAAATATGACCTTCAACAGACATGTGCAAAGCCAGAGACCTCTGGGCGGTCCTGGGTTAAGCTAGAGCCTCCATTGGCACAGGGAAATTGATGGACAGGTGATTGGTAGATGTGAGGACTGAGGGGGTGATTGAGGAGTTTGCCGGAGTGGTTGCGGTGGGCTCTGAGAAGCTTGCGCTGAAGGAAGCTGAAGGTGGGGGCCTCTGAGACTGTTTCTCCATTTTTGGTCACGTGAGTAATAGGGACTGATCTCCTTTCATTGCCCCAGCTATCTAAGGGCTTGGGCCTTTTGGCCCAGCCTAAACAGAAGGGGTATTTAAGCCTTATTCCCTTCTCTCCCTTTTCTCTCTCTCTATCTCTAATTCCTTTCTTCCTCCTATTGTAATTAAACTCCATAAAAGATTGACTGCAGACTTGAGTTTTCATTAAGGAATTACATAGCTGAATTCCTTGGCGACCTTAAATTAATATATATCAGTCTTTTAAAGTGATTTCCTTGTCACAGTTTACACTGGCTTTGATTTAAATAGTGAAAAAATATACATGCAGACATATACATATACATATGTGTATGTATATAAACATAGATAGATAGACAGACAGAAGAAAGAAATATACTCAATTAAAAAAATAAATCTTTCTTACCTAACTGGGAGATGGGAGAAAGAGATAAGGGAAATGGGGGGTGGTATTAAAATGCAGTCCAGATTTGATTGATTACTATACTCAAACATTAAGAAGATATAAGAAAATAACTCCAAAAAAATGTGCAAATGAATTATATAACTATTGCCTATTACTCAACTTCAAGAATTCCCATCTAGATGTTTGGGTAGTATGAACACAAAGGAATAATTTGTAAACACATGTTTCAGTAAAAGGAAAAAAAAAAGATAGAAAAACAGGGGGAACAAATGTGCTAGTACTCCCTGACCTAATCTTTGAAACAGCTAAAAAAACAATGAAAGTTTTAACTTAATTTATTTTGTGGACATGATGATTGCTTTTAAGGCACTTACTATTTCTGCTTTTATCTACTAATTATTTTTCATTTTTTCCATAGGTCAATTATTCATGATTCAACTGATGGAAAGAGTTTTATTTAAGATTCATTTTAGCTGCTCTACTTCATTTCCAAACAGAAAATGTGTTTTCTTATTTTATAAGGTCAAACATAAAGTACTTGGATTATCTCTCTTAGAAAAAAATATAACCCAACATAGTGTGTTAGAAATAGCACTAAATTGAAAATAAGAATCTAACTCCAAGGAACAAATTGTGATCCATTCCTGGGGTAGGAGTACATTGACTACTCCCTGTATTGTATCCTGGTTTTGAATAGGTAAATTTTGGTAAATTTTGAGAGACCCTACCTATAATGAAGAGAGCTTCTATTACTCACATTCTTTGACTCCTTAAATCCTCCTTCCAGAAACTAGGAAACAATATAAATTGTGGTTCTAGTCTACAATCTCCTTGGAAAAGGAAAGAATATATTAAGGTACCATATGCATCTCTCATATGAACTCTGTGCCCTATGTTCAGGCGCTGGACAGATACTTTATCCCTACAACCAAAAAGAAAATGGTTTTTATAATATGCTGGGCGGCTAATACACTGCATCAGAATATGATGGAGTTTGTGGTATTCTGATTAGACATTTTACATCCACACTGTGTTATTCCTACAATCTAATCCTGAATGTTACTCAGCTGCTTCCACAACCAATGACTCTACTCCTTGAGCCCAAGCCTACTCACTTTGTCAGAGCATACTAAAATGCTAAATGCTTTTAGGGCTGTGCTACCAAACATATAGCTAGAATCTAATAGTTTGTCATTCTCAAAAAGTCCAAAGATTGAGTCTTTATATCCTAAGAATTCTTAGAATTTTTGAGGGGAGCCATGAGTACATATTCCTTATAGGCTATGATTCTTATAGGCGAAATAAGTCTCTGCTCCAAAAAGAACCCAGTTTTTGTCTTGGTTTTGACTTAATGACGGGGCGATCTTGGGTCACTGGAATTTCCACTATATCAGCTCCCTCAGCTGCAAAATGAGACCGTACAATTTAATATTTGCTATGAACCCTTCTCATTCTAGATATCTACAGTTAAAGAGCATTTGCTGAATCCAAGTTCTATAGTTGAGAGTCCTCTTCCAGATCTAACATTCTATGTTATGAATCAGATCTTGTGATTTTGGTGGTATCTCCCACTTGAAATAATTCTGCAAGTTGTCATTTTGGGAATAATAAAACAACTTATAAAGGATACATTTATATGTGGTGGATAGACATTCACTTTGATTCAAAATGCATAATTTTGAGTTCAGGTTGGATTTAGTAGAGTTTTTATATTTTTCAAATTTTGATAATGTGGTTATCTCACCATGTTTTGATATATATAAAATTGAGTGTTGTATGAAAAGCAATCTATAACGCTCTGGGTACCATAAAATGCAAGTTTTCATTAATACAAGAATAGAGTTGGTTTTTGTTTTGTTTTATCATTGTTCATAACTTTTCTAATTTCTTGGAATTCCTTCTGTTAGCATACAATAAGAGAAAAGTAAATATACTGGGAAAAATGAAAAGTAGCACAGATTTTTTTTCTCTTATAGTGTATTAATTCCAAGATGATGGGGCTTAAGTGACTTGTCGCAGGTCACATAGCTAGGAAGTATCTGAGACCAGATTTGAACCTAGAATTTTCCATGTCTAGGGCTGGCTTTCAATCTACCTAAGCCACCTAGATGCCCCCCCTCCCCCCCCAAGTAGTTGATTCTTAATTTTAATAGGAAGAAAAAGAGTTACACAAGTTGTTTTCACTTAGGAAAACAACATAATATAAATCAATTACCTGACGAAATTATTTACTTTTTGGAAACATTTTGCCAGCATAGTGAAATGCATTAGCATAAATTATAGTAGAAAGAGAGATAGACAGACAGACAGAAATATAATTTTGAAATAATCTAAGGCTTTGGAGTTTTCTTAAGAACCAAATAAGTTAACTTTTTCCTTAAGGTGCCTTACAGCTAAGAACCTTGGCAATGGGACTTTCCCATCAAAGAAATTGATTCACATTCAATTCCTGCTGCCACAAATGAACTCTTGGCACCAGCTGATCTCTTTTGAGATGTCTTAGAAGATGATTGCCCTTCAGGACAAGTATCTATGACATCATCCACTGCTGTTCTTACACAGAAATACCATAAAGTGATGATAGCCGATGAAAATGGAACTAGGAACTGATGATGAGTTTTTATATCTGATAGGTGAGATATATGTGTTTATCTCTGTATCTATATTCAAAGATATACACACATATATTCCTAGGTACATGTAAGCCATGGAAGTTTGCCTGGTCAGGGACTTAAGGCTTTATATTAAAAAGCCCTCTGACACATTTAACACACAATTTCTTTTACAAGAGGAGAGAAGTTTGCTGTTATATTTTTTTTTTTTTGAGGAATAAAATGCATACACAAATTCCATGGATTTTCTAATAGTAAGTTTGTTCTTTCATCAAATATATATATAATGTGACAATTCCACTGCCAAGCACTGTAGACACATATAAAAGTGAGATAATCACTTCTTCCAAGTAGTTCCCATGTATATAGAAGGAGAAACACTTATAAAAGGGTCTATCAATAGAGTAGATGGAAAAATCACGTAGTTCTTAGTATAAAGCAACAAAGCAGTTGCTAATGCAGTTTATTTAATGACATCTTTATTGATAAAATAACATCCAATTTTGGAATGGGACTATCTCCCATTGCCAAAGGTATTAGAGGCAAGATTATTTTTAACCCACTAGATTGTCTGTAGCTGTGACTTTTAAAGAGATGCAGAGGGTAAAGCTTTTAGAGGAGACTCTCAGGTGGACATCTTCAGAGTCATCTCCTTTGAATCATTATTCAGGCTAGAATTAGTAGTGGTCACCTAGTCTCCATAGTTCTTGGTTCTGGGATGCCTCCAAACTGACTAGAGAGGAGATAATTACAAGTGGTTAGGCCTGACAGGTACATCCTTCCTCTTTCTCTCTAAATATGAATTATTTATTTTTAAAATTTAAATTGTTCCTTCACTGGGTCTGCCTTGCTTAGCCATCAGTGTACATTGGTCAGGATATACTTTGGGTAGTGTTCAGGATGTCCTTAACCCGTGTAACATTTAAAAGAGTGGTTGCCTTAAACTGTGACCACGGAAATATGGTTTCAAGACAGTGTCTTGAGTTAAATCAAAAATAAAGTGGTCGCCATGGGAAAAATTCCCAAATATGAAATACCTAAGTTAGCTGGGTTTTATGGAGATTTTAATTAATACAAATAAGGAATTAATGAAAGAGAGAGATTAAGAGAAAATAATGAGAAAAGGGCTAAGCCAGCCTAGTTCAGCCACTGAGCCCTCCAATTCAGCTTTGGCAAGCTGAGCTCTTCAGAGGCCTTTCTGACCTCCTTTTAAAGAGAAATTTCTCCTAGGTCACCTCCCCTAAGTTTTCACATCTACCAATCACAGTAGACTTTTTCACAGGAGTGACCATTCTTACTTCACGCCTTCTTTAGTTCTCAACTTCTCTGGGTAGACTAAAACTTCACACCTCTTTTGTTAAGCTTGTCCCTTGCAAGTTGCCTGACCTTTTAGTGATTAATTTGACCTTCATAGGTACTTAGCACCTTTTTGTATTAGATCTAAAAATAGACTTAGCTTAAGGGCTTGGCCTCACTAGAAGTATGAGTTAAGTACTTTTTCATTGTTCAGTAGGGAGTTTACAACTTTATCTCCCCCTAAGGCACTGTCTAAGTATGGGTGGAATCATGTTAGAGTTCTCACATTCCTGATCAATTACCTTCATTGTTTAAAATGGGGAATAGTCTTAACCAAATGTTCTAAGGCAGAGTCAGAGAATCTTTAACATTCACAAGTCTGAGAAATTTTAAGATTCACACCCAAAAGCTCAGAGAATTATGGAATTTCAGAACTAAGCATAATTTCAGTGGTTATCTTGTCCAATAACATGTCCAATAAAAATCTTTTAAAACTTCTGGAAAGAAGTGAGAGGAAGTACATTACTTATAAATATGGCCTATTCTACTTTTGGTCACTTTTAGAAAATAATTATTAGGAGTTTATTCTCCCATTGATTTGAAATTATAATCTAAAGTCCCTTCTAGCACTCTTTCTGAGGCCAGAGGAGGGTGAGCTTATAAATCTTTAATAACTAGTTTCTTAATAAATAAACAAACAAATAAATACACAGGGCAAAACCTTGAAGTTATTTTCAGCTTGGGGTTTTGTTGAAGTTGTGATTCAATTTCTATTTTACCCTCTAGTTTTAGTGTTTCCAGGCAATTTTCTTTAATGCTTTCTTTGAGTATGGCATCTAAACTTTTTGTTCGTAACTTTCTGGGAGTACCATAATTCCTATATTTTCTCTCCTTAATCTCTTTTCAAAGTCGAGTTAGTTTTATAATAAGATATTTCATATTCTCTTCTATTATCTTATTCTTTTGATTTTGCTTTATTTTTCATTGCTTTAGAAAGTCATTAGCTTCCATTTGTCCAAATCTAATTTTTAGTTTATTATTTTCTTCTATGGGTTTTGGGGTCTTCTGATTGGGTGATCATTTTTTCATGATTTGATTTCCTTTCATTGCTCCCCCCCCCACATAATTTTCCTCAAGTTCTCTCATTTAGTTTTTAAAATCTCTTTAAAGCTTTTCCACAAATTATTTTTGGGGACTTCATGATTATTCAGTGTTTTTCTTTGCTACATTAACTTCACCGTTCTCCAAATTTGAACCCAGGTCTTCACTGGCCCCATAATAACTACCTATAATTGAGTTCTATCTCTTTGTCTTACTCATTTTTTTTTCAAAGGTTAGCAGCCAAATAGGCTTAACTATTAGTTTTATATTTGAGTCAAGCTCTGTTATCAGGACATTGGGGGGGGGGTGATATCTCAGATTTTCAGGATTGTGTGTGTGTGTGTGTGTGTGTGTGTGTGTGTGTGTGTGTGTGTGTTTCTTATTTCCTGGACTGAGAATTAGTTCTTCCAATTCCTATAATCCAGGGTTATATATTGTCTCTGTTCCCCCTGGCTGATACCCCAGTCTATGATTGACCTCATCTACTCCAACTAACCTTCCCATCACAGTTTTGACATTATAAACAGACAACTTGCCTTTCCTCTGGGAGGGCACCCAGGAACTCAACTGTCCTATGGGTGACCATAACAGACAGGGACCAGCCACTTCATCCCCTTTCTTAACAGTGTGGGATCCCTCTTCAGTTATTCTCTCCCAAAGCCATAGTCTGAGACAAAACTGTGGTCTAGTCACCATGCTTAGGCCCATAAAGTCCTTCCCTGTTTAGTAGTCAACCCCCAGCTATGGGTGAGTGGAGACTTTTTGGAGCCAAAGTCATAGTCAACACAAGTGCTCCCAGAGCTTACTGCTTGGTGACTCCATCAGTATTCATCAGTAGGATACAGGCACCAGGTCAAGCAGACAAGGTGAGACTTTGTGCTCCTCCCTTGGGAATTTTAGCTTATTTATTTCTTCATATTTGTTCCTGATTTCTTTCATTCCCATGCTCTTCTGAGGTCAGAGATATCAGAGACTCCTCTTCCAAGTTATCTCTAGTTGTTCTGCTTCACTGCTGGTTTTTTTTTGTTTTTGTTTTTGTTTTTAAACCCCTACCTTCTGTCTTGGAGTCAATACTATGTATTGGCTCCAATGCAGAACAGCGGTAAGGGCTAGGCAATGGGGGTTAAGTGACTTGACCATGGTCATCCAACAGGGAAGTGTCTGAGGCCAGATTTGAACCTAGGACCTCCTGTCTCTAGGTGTGGTTCCCAATCCACTGAGCCACCTAGCTGCCCCCTGACACTTCTGTTTTTTCTGACTTGGGCACGGATTCTCTAAGTTATTTCTGATTGTGGGGGAGTTTATAAAGTGAGTAAGTATCATGCCCTACTTTACCACCTTCCTACAATCTTTCTCCATATATTAAAACTTAATTGCATTTGTAATATCTTGTTCATTCCTTTCTTAAATTAGAAATCAACAAAACAATAAATCAAGGCTTATTTTGGAATGTTTGCTGATTTCCAAGGCATCAATTACTCACACTAAAAGTTTTATAATTGGTTCTTTTGAGCTGGTTAAAGCTGGCTGTAGTAGACCCATAGGCTTGGGGAAACATAGTTAATTGCTTTTTCATTTGACAACTATTTAAGTTGCTGAAGACCTGAAGTCAGTGGTTCTGTTCCACCATCCCAGCCCCATAAAACATTTCTTCTAAAATTTGGGTGTTGATACATGTTCTTAAAGGATATAATAAAATAGGTTAAGGAAAAAAAAGAAAAGATGCAGAAATACTTCACTAAATGTTACTACATCACATAACAATTGCAAAAACTCATAGTAAAAATCTGCCACTGGTTTTCAAAGATATAATTAAAGGAGCTTCCTTTGAAACATGAACTAGCAAATGACCAAGATCCAAAAGTTGAATCAAAGGGGCAACATCCATATGAACTTACCCAGCATTATGTAAACACATGTTGGACACATGTATGTGTCATGCATATTTGTTTGTGGAAATGGAGGATTTAAAAAAAATATTCCAGGATGGAATTTAATGCTAGGTGATGTTGATCGAGGTTCCAGGGCTTGGACTAAGGAGTGCCTCAGAGTCAGGAAGGTAAGGATAGATATAATCAGGGATAACTTTACTAAGGTCAGAGGTGTCTCATGAGAGAACTAAGGAAAAGGCTCTACTCAGTGATCTTGGGAGGAAAGCTATATGCTCCTGCTCCTCCTCTTCCAATCAAGTCTTCCCCTGCTTGTAGGCCTCCAGCAGATCTTTTCTGAGGCATAGTTCTCCAAGATAGTCTAGATATTCTCCACCCTATTCTGGGAAATGGTTTTGAAGAAGGCCGACAAGGTTTGGTCATCAGAATTCTCATACTAGGTTCATAGGACCATACCATTGTTAGACTGAAGTCAGAGTCTTCTTCTCAGGGTCTACCACTACCACTTGTGCTTGATCTCTTTTCAGGTATTCGATATCCTTGATATGGTACCCATAAATGGATCATGTATGAGGGGATATGAGATAAAGCTCTTAGCGTCCACAATTTTGATGAAGGGAAATGTTGTCATACTGGTCTTGGGGGTCAAGATCACATTCTTGTAGAGTGGGCTGGGCTACTGGATGAGGACCTTGATATTTATTTTTTTTTGAGGGTTTCAAGATATAAACTCTTCTATCTAAGGCAATTCTCAGATAAAGAAATCAAAACTATTAATAAGCACATGAAGAAGTGTTCTAAATCTCTTATAATCAGAGAGATGCAAATCAAAACAACTCTGAGGTATCACCTCACACCTAGCAGATTGGCTAACATAACAGCAAAGGAAAGTTATGAATGCTGGAGGGGATGTGGCAAAGTTGGGACACTAATTCATTGCTGGTGGAGTTGTGAATTGATCCAACCATTCTGGAGGGCAATTTGGAACTATGCCCAAAGGGCGACAAAAGAATATCTACCCTTTGACCCAGCCATAGCACTGCTGGGTCTGTACCCCAAAGAGATAATGGACAAAAAGACTTGTACAAAAATATTCATAGCTGCGCTCTTTGTGGTGGCCCAAAACTGGAAAACGAGGGGATGCCCATCAATTGGGGAATGGCTGGACAAATTGTGGTATATGTTGGTGATGGAATACTATTGTGCTAAAAGGAATAATAAAGTGGAGAAGTTCCATGGAGATTGGAACAACCTCCAGGAAGTGATGCAGAGCGAGAGGAACAGAACCAGGAGAACATTGTACACAGAGACTAATACACTGTGGTATAATCGAACATAATGGACTTCTCCATTAGTGGCGGTGTAATGTCCCTGAACAATCTACAGGGATCTAGGAGAAAAAACACTATTTATAAGCAGAGGATAAACTGTGGGAGTAGAAACACCGAGGAAAAGCAACTGCCTGACTACAGCAGTTGAGGGGACATGACAGAGGAGAGACTCTAAACGAACACTCTAATGCAAATATTAACAACATGGCAATGGGTTCAAATCAAGAACACATGTGATACTCAGTGGAATCACGCGTCGGCTATGGGGTGTGGGGGGGAAGGAAAAGAAAATGATCTTTGTCTTTAATGAATAATGCTTGGAAATGATCAAATAAAATATTATAAAATAAAAAAAATAAATTCTTCTATCTAAATGCAAGTCCAGTAAAAATACATGCAAGCATCTCAATCTTTCCTGTTTCCTCCCTCACATATTGCTGATGCAAATACAGACTGTTCTTAACTTATAGATGCATTATTTTTCAAAAGAGAATTTTAAATCATTTGCTTGGAATTCGGAATATATATTACCATAGGGGAAATAATTTATAAATCAGATGTCCAAGCCAACTCACCAAGTTATATTTAGTCTATGGAGTATATGAAACTTAGTACTAGGAGTACAATAAAATCTTAACTCTTATCAACCCTTAGGGATAGGATCTTGGTATTTAGACACTGCTTGAACCATTAGCCAGTGACCACTCAGAGAGCAGCAGGACAACTGTCAATTCCAGGAAAAGCATATATGAGGATTGGGAATATGGCTCTTGAAGCAGTCCAGGAGGAGGCAGAGGTTGGTGGGTTCAGTGATCATCTACTGATAATCCTTAAAAGGCTTGCATATTTGCCAAAGCTCATGAATTTACAGAAGATCACTGCCAAACTCACCTGGAATTCTCATGGTGTTCCCATCCACAGAGCTGTTTCCATAGACATAAATGATGCTCGTGGTCCCCCCATCCCTGAGGGTCTCTGCCACTCATATTGCCAGCTTCTTGGCATAATTGGGGCTCCACTGTTGTTGGTGCTGCTACTGCTGCTGCATGTGTAAATGTACATTCTGCATCTGCTTTTGTCCTTGTCCACACAATGGAGTCACCATCCAAGGGCACACTTCAGTTGTGAGGAGAGTGACTTGGTCAACAAGAGCTGCCATCGTCCTCAATTGACACTGCTGCTGTCACCAGGCCACTCCAAAATGGAGGTATTTTGATGCCAAATTGGGTCAGGTCATGACCACTCTGTACAAATATAAATGAACACTTTCTCTAATTTTTACTGTATTGATTTTACAACATAATTTATTTATATAATATTAATATTCATATTGATTAGCATCTGTCTGAACTCACCCCACTCAAAAAAAAATCTCCTCCTTTGAATCATGCTTAAATGGGAAGTTGAAAGGAAATAATGTGATCATTTCTGAAAATATCCTCTGTTTCATTTGTTTGCCAAGCAGTTTATCCTGGGACTTCTGTTTGTTGTCTATAAACAAACAAACAAACTAAAAAATAGCTTAGTCTAGAGTCCCTCTCCTCAAAAAGAAATTCTACTACTCTTTTTGTGAAATTAGGGGAGGTTTGTTTCTTTGCACTCCTTGGTGTAGTTCTGGTTTCCTGTCCAAGATTACATGAGGCAGAGGAATCTCATAATGTGATTGATATTCCTCGATTGTCAGAAAGGTTGTGATCATCCATACCTGAAAGCTACACCTTTCTTGGCTGTAGTCATTGTGATATTCTCCAACCACACAGAACTCCTTTCCTGTATCTCAATAAAGAGAGTTTTGAGGTCACTGACCTGATTGAAGACATCGTTCTGACACCTTTTATTAATGGAAATATGCATCATTATTAATAAACTTACATTTTGTTCAGAGAAACATGTCTCTGTTTCCCTATTATTGCAATTTACTTAGTGTACACCAGAATTACAGATAAATTGACCTTAAGAAACCTGAGCTTTTTGATCAATGAAAAGTATACAAGGAAATAATTAAAAGTGGGCCACATATTGCAATTTGCACAAATTTTAGCATCAATTTTCGGTGCTAAATACCAAGGAAAACCAGACCTAGTGGCAAGATATACACAACAAAAAACTCACTATCTGATAAATTCACAGATGACAAACACCTGAACTGCTAATATAGATGTTAAAATATCTGTGCAAATTAAACAAATTAATTGACCTAAAACCAGAATATTTACCACAGACAGAACTATTTGTTGCTCAAAATTGACAATATAAAACTGGTCCATAAAAATTTAAAAACAGTATTTAAATAGATTTTTCTATACTGACCTACTCAGAATCTCTAGGTTATGTGGATTAGAGAGTTGTAAAAAAATACAGAGGCAACAAAGCAGAAAACCAAATCATGTAGGAATAGAACGAGGTACATACTATCTCCAGAATCTTGCCAGTTACTAGAGCTGTCTGAAAAATTGTTATCAGCTATCTTATATTGTTTTGAAACACAATTATCTCATAAATTGTACTTTTCTGGGATCCCAGGATTATTTTGTGCTTAGACCTCTTTGTCTCAGGCTTTCCACTGCTACTATCAACTAGCCAGATGAGTTTAATTTTTTTTTAATTTTCTGAGAGATAAATCAGAACACATTTATGATAGGCTTAGGGAAGCTAAAGGTCAAGTTGTGACTCTAATAATGGTTAATATAATATGATAATAGTAATAATTATAGCTAACTTTTATGTAGCATGTTAAGGTTTGCAAAGCATTTTACATGATCTGTCATTTGATCCTCATAAACAAGGTTTGATTTTTGAGGTGAGATTATTTTTATCCACATTCTGTAGTGGAAACAGAGTCACATAAATTTAAATAACTTGCCCAGGGTCATATAGCTAGTGACTGATTCAGAATTTGAACTCAGATTTTCCTGAATCCAAGTCATGCGTTTATTGTGCTCTCACAACTAGCTACTTATCAAAGGTTAATAGCAGGAGAATCACATTTCTAGAGAATACTGTATTTCAATCTAATCTTCATCAAAAAAGATGAGAATCAAATAGTTAGAAAAAGGAGACAAGATCAGGGAGTAGAAGTACAGAAAGCTCAAACCCCCATGAAGACATCTCCCACCAACCATAAAATAATACCTCAAGACGAATACTGGAGTGAAAAAACCAACATGGAGCCCAAGTGAAGCACCTTACAAACAAAGAATGACTTGAAAGGGAGGCAGAGAGGGTCTGGGTCACTGGGGTGAGAGTGGGGCACAGTCAGCAGGAGGTTACTGAAAGAAGTGGCAGTGCAAGCCAACAGCAATCCTCCTCCCCATCTTCTATTCCAGGTTCTGAACCTGGACCCAAGCCAACAAACATAGAGACATTGAGCCCAGCCTAAACCAGCAGTAGTGTAACACCGTGCACATCAATTAAAAGTCTAAAGCCCTAGCCAAGACTAAATGAGGACCCAAGAGGCAAAGGACAATCCAGAGTGTGCTTGACTGTGTCAGACCCAGAAGGAGGCTCTGAACTCCTTCCCAAGCCCAAATCTAGGCGCAAAATCCAGCACAAAGCAGTTGTTGTGGTCCTTAACTAGTTTGAGACTAGGGGGAGACCTGGAACCCTTGCTCAAGACTTAAGAGAGGACATCAACTTCCTCCTTTCAGATCTACATATATCAAACCAAAAAATAAACAAGAAAGCAGTAATTAAATTTTAGAAAAGTTCAAACTAATAGAGCTCTTTAGAAAATTGAATGGGAATATAAAGGAATTGCACCTACATAGACAATGTACTAGAAAACTTCACAGCAAATGCAGAAAAGCAGAAATAATAAATGAATCCTTTTCAGATCATTTATGATTCAGATCAATTATAATCAATAAACAAAGGAATTATATAAACATAGTTACAAAACTTTTCACATAAAGTCGGACCCAAAAAACTAGAAACATATTAAGCAGAGCTTAAATAATAAAATGACAATCCTATCTTAATTAATTTACTTTAGCACCATAACAATCAAATTAATAAGTAATTATTTCATAGGATTAAAAAATAATACCAACATTCGTCTGGGGGAAAAAAAGTTCAAGAATATCAAGGGAATTAATGGGGGAAAAACAGTAAAAGAAGGAGACCTACCAGTACTAGGTCTCAAATTGTACTATAAAGCAGTAATCATCTACAGTCAGCTACTGGCTAAGAAATAGAATGATAGATCAGTAGAATAAATTATATACACAATATATGGGGATAAATTACCATAATAACCTAGTGTTTGATGAACCCAAAGACCCAGTTTTGGGTATAAGAACTGATTATTTAACAAAAACTGCTGGGAAAATTAGAAAACAGTCTGGCAGAAAGTAGTTGTAAATCAATATCTCACACCATATACAAAGGTAAGGTAAAATAGGCATATGATTTAGATATATATTACTTAAACCCTTACCTTCCATCTAGGAATCAATACTGTGTATTGGTTCCAAGGCAGAAGAGTGGTAAGGGCTAGGCAATGGGGGCTAAGTGACTTGACCAGGGTCACCCAGATGGGAAGTGTCTGAGGCCAGATTTGAACCTCCAATGTCCTGTCTCTAGGTCTGGTTCTCAATCCACTGAGCTGTCCAGCTGCCCCCTTATCTAGATATTAAGAGTGATACTATAAGTAAATTAAGGGAACATAGAATAGTTTACTGGTCATATCTAAAAGACAAGTATTTATGCCCAAACCAAAAATAGAGAGCATTATAAAATATAAAATTAATAATTATGATTATGGTAAACTAAAAAGCTTTTGTACAAATAAAACTAATGTAAACAAGATTAAAATGAAACAACAAATTTGGAAAGTCTTTATATAAATTTCCCTATAAAGGCCAAATTTCTCAAATCTATAGAGAACTGTCAAATTTATAAGAATACAGGTCATCCCCTACTCCCAACTCACAAGTGGTCAAAGGATATGATAAGCAATTTTCAGATTAAGAAATCAAAACTACCAATAATCATATAAAAGTGTTCTAAATCTCTCTTCTTCTTTTTTTCTTTTTTAAACCCTTACCTGCCCTCTTGGAATCATATTAGTTCCCAATTCTGAAGAACTTAGGACTGGGAATGCTATCCACTCCCAAACATTCACATTCATACATTCACACATTCATACAGCTGTTGGAGATGTATGGATGTGGATCAAAGCATACTTATCTTTCAAATCAGTATATTTATGACTTCATTTTTCAGTTTTGTAAGTGTGCTCATAAAACAATGACCAATATGGAAGTGTGTTTTTCATGATTATATATATTACATAAATATATATAAAGAATTATAAAATATAAATAATAAATATAAAAAGAAATAATAATAAAATAAAAATAAATATACTCTCTCTCTATATATATATATATGTATATGTGGCCCAGATCAAAATGATTATCATCTCTGAGAGGGCAGAAGATAGTTTGGAACTTAAGTTTAGAAACTGTACGTTAAAAATTATTGCATGTAATTTGAAAAATAAAATTTCTTTGAATTTAAAAAAAAGACATATGTAGTTGGTATTTTAAAGGGAAAACAGTTGAGAATAGGATAGGCAAAAAAACTAACAATAATAAGTAATAATTTTCAGGATGATGTAATGAAGAGTGATCCTTGAAGTCAAGAAGATCTGAGTTCAAAACCCACATACTTGACCATAGGCAAGTCACTCACATTCTCAGTATTCTAGGAAATGGTCTGAAAATTTTCGTTGTGTGAATATGTTTACCTGGCTTTGTTGGAGGAAGTATTTGCCACCAGCATTTCCCAATGAAACCACTGATTCAGCCTCTAACTTCACCCCATACTTACTACTTAGTCTTATGAGCTAATGCATTATTTATCAATGAATAGATCAGGCAAGGTACATGGAGCAAGACTCCACATGAATGAAACAGTTAAGTTCCTGGACGTGGAGAAGATGGGAGTTCATGAGCAGATTGTAAGAAAACAAAAGGGCAATTTTGCCTCATTCTGCCCTTAGAAACAGTCCATTTTTGGGGGGAAGCTGGAAAAAGACAATGGTTTTTCATGGATAATACTCAGGTTGGTATTATGATAAAGCCTAGACTTTCTGTTGAAGAATATATTCCTAGTATGTCAGTCCTCACCTCCATTCCAGGGAATTCTTCCCTTTGTTGCCATTTGGAAAAGACCAAACACCTTTGGAGTTACTTCCTTATCTTATGAAATGTTCTTTCCTGGGATCCTAGATTGGCTTTGTGATTGGACTTCTATTTCCCAGTTTTTTCATCACCAATGATTGTCCAAATGAATTGGGATAAGTTTTTGTTTTTTCCCCTGAAAGGCAAATTTCCTACACACGTGATAGCCTCAGAGAGCTGAGGCTCAAGCTATGATTATTCCAGCCATTGTTTCTGTGGCTGCTTGATCAACTAAAGTGATTTTTAAAAAAAAATCTAGAAGAAGCTGGACCCTACAAACCTTTCCTTGCTTTTCATATACCTTTAGATAGGAAGATCAAAGACGCTGTCTTACAATATGCTTAAGGAATATCCTGTCTATATTTGTTTAAATGTTGTTTAATTAAGTATTAAGTGCCTTTAAATTCTTTATTTTGTTAGTTAGTATTTTTCAATATTAACTAACAAGGAACTACCCAGAGTCAGATCCATGGCATTGTGGGCTCTTTAGGGCACCTATTGCTGCCTGACTCTAGTCATTTGTCCAAAGCTCCTCAGTAGACTAGCAAAAGTGTAGTTCATTTCCCACCTTGGAAGATTTTGAAGTTTTTCTTTAATTCTAAAGCTGTGAGAAAGGCAATATCCTACCTGTGATATTGGGTTGAAGAAAAACAAACAGATTTGTGAACCGAAAATATGTTTTTGTCATATACTTCAGTTAATTTTACACTTCTGCAAATTGTATTGCTATGTAAATTCCTTCAAATAAGAAGCAAACTTTGAGAGAATTCCCCAGGCTTTCCTCTTATTATCCTTCATCTACTCTGTGGAAGGATTCTTAGGTGATATTGTTTATAATGCTATAAAAAGGCTCAGAGATTCACATAAGTTATAGTTCTCAATTTGAAGTGAGGAAGACCTGAGTTCAATTCTCCTTTCTGATACTTTCTAATTGTGAGACCATGAATAATTGACTTCAACTCTGAATTTCAGGAAGGTTTCTAAGACTTAACTGCAAAGTTCAAATGAATAAATTCAATACATGTTTATTAAATAATGACCGTGAGCCAGACAGTATGTGAAGTTCTTGGCATACAAGGACAAAATGAAAAAAAAATAATTGTAGTTCATGTTCTGTTTGGAGAAATAGCACATATGTAGTTCAAGGCATAGAAAATATATGCAACTTAAAGGCAAATTAATGGATAGGGCAGTAGCAACCATGATGGAAGCAGGGAGGGAGGAGAGAGAGTACATTCTAATTTGCCTTTGCACAGGCAAGAAGATGGCTAATAGAAAGTTACATATCCCTGGAAAGACGTATATAAATTGATGCAAAGGAAAGTGAGAAAAACCAAGAGAACACTGTACACAGTAACAGCAAAAATGGGTGATTGTCATTTGTGAATGGCTTAACTATGATCAGCAATGCAAAGATCCAGGACAATTCCAAGGAACTCATGAAAAAAAAAAAAGCTATCCACCGCCATTGAAAGAACTGATGGAGATCTGAATGCAGATTGAAGTGTACTGTTTTTTATTTCATTTATTCCATGAATTTTTCCCTAGTGTAAGGAATGTGTGTCTTCTTTCACAAAATGATGAACATACATTGTATGATAACACATATACAACCTGTATCACATTGCCTGCCTTCTTGGGGAAGGTGCAAGGGTAGGAGGGAGGGAGAAAACATGAATTACAAAGCGCCAGAAAATTATTATTAAAATTGTATCAACATATTTGGAATTATCTATCTATCTATCTATCTATCTATCTATCTATCTATCTATCTATCTATGTATATATATGTATATATATATATATATATATATATATATATATATATATGTTTAAAAGGTTGTGCATCAGCATGGAGACTGATAGATATAGCATTTGTAACTCAATTCAAATTCAAATCCAATGTTCAAATTTCAAAGACACTCACTAATTATATAAACCTGGACAAGTGATCTCACTTCCACTTACCTCAATTTCTTCAGTTGTTAAATGGGAATCATAACAGAACCTATCCCCATGTAGGGTTCTATTATGTTATTGGAAGGAACAAATGAGGTTATATTCCTGAAAGGACTTAGTGAAGTGCCTCACATAGAGTAGGTATTTAATAAATTCTACTCCTTTCCCAAATGTTTATAGACAAAGCATATCTGCATTTGTGAAAAGAATTCCTGCAAATGCACATGTAATCTGGAAAAAATTGAAATGAAAGAAAATAAGAGAATCCAATGAAAGGAAAGGAATCATAAATCCCTGATATATTGGATTTACTGAATGCAGAAGAAACAGAAAGCCTTGATTGACATATATAGTTTGCTCTCTTAATTTGCTTTGTTACCACACATAGTCAGACAACAGTAGTTTGCAACTGATGCTCCAAACAACTGTCTACTATTTAAAAATATTCTTTGACAGTTTGGTTTGTCAGTTTATTAATAAACATTTGTTAATAAGTTGATGACAACCTGGAGAGAAGTCTTTAGTAACTAGTTAACAAGGATCTCTCTTTAGCTTTGTTCTATTTAACATTTTCTTTATAAATCACTTGAGTGAAGGCATAATTTAGTCATGGCATGTTTGGAGATGAAAAGAAAAAGCCAACATCTTACATGACAGTAAAAAAATTCCAAAGGGAATTTCCTGGTTTACAGTTAAGAAAGAAAAAAATATAATTAGTAGGATAGGTATAAATTCTTGTTTGGGGATTGAATAAAATCAATGGTTAGTCACCTGTTCATATGAAAAAAAGTCTGGAGTTTTTAGTGAACCACTACCATGATATGCTAATATATTAATATTAATAATAAAAAAGTTAATATGACTTTAAACTAGGTTAATATCTAGTATTCCAGATACAGAAGGCAATATTTTCCCTGTATTGTCTTGGTTTTGTCTTATCAGGAGTCTTTTTTCTTTTTCTGAGCACTTTATTTTAGTAAGGACAATGAAAAGTTGGAATGTGTCCAGAGAAGAAGCAAGAAATGTAATAAAGATTATTGAAAACAAGTAATGTAGAAATTAGTCAAAGAAAATGGGTTTGTCTAAGTCTGTGAAACCCCAGTAAGTCTGTGCAACGTCTGCTGAAAGGTCTCCAGCCTCTGCAAAGCCCATCTGGACAGCAGGCACCCAGATGGCATGTGTCCATTCCAAGGCCACATGTCTAGGAGCTAGCCCTAAGAAAAATGAAAATCTGGCTCACCTGATTAGTCTGAGTGGATCAATCTAGCTCAGACACCTCTCCAATAGCCTGGAGACTTTGCTTAAGTGAAACTTCCTTCAACTTCTTTCCTTGGAACTCAGGCTTTACTTGTTAAAATAGTTCCATCCACTATGCCCAAAGGGCTTTAAAAGACTGTTTGCCCTTTGATCCAGCCATACCACTGCTGGGTTTGTACCCCAAAGAGATAATAAGGAAAAAGACTTGTACAAGAATATTCATAGCTGTGCTCTTTGTGGTGGTAGGAAAACGAGGGGATGCCCTCCAGTTGGAGAATGGCTGAAAATAATGTGGTGTCTGTTGATGATGGAATACTATTGTGCTCAAAGGAATAGTGAACTGGAGGATTCCATGTGAACTAGAACAAGCTCCAGGAAGTGATACAGAGCGAGAGGAACAGAAGGAGGAGAAGCTTATACACAGAGATGGATATACTGTGGTACAATCAAATGTAATATACTTCGCTACTAGCAGTACTGCAATGATCCAGGACAATTCTGAGGGACTTATGAGAAAGAACACTATCCTCATCCAGAGGAAGAACTGTGGGAGTAGAAACACAGAAGAAAAACAACTGCTTGATCACATGGGTTGTTGAGGATATGATTGGGGATGTAGAATATAAATGATCACCCTAATGCAAATATCAATAATATGGAAGTAGGTCTTGATCAATGACGCAGATAAAGCCCAATAGAATTGCTCCTTGGCTACTGGAGAGGGTGGGAGGAGAGGGTGGAAAGAACATGAATCATGTAACCAACGAAAAATATTCTAAGCCAATTAATTAAATAAAAATTGTAAGTTAAAAAATTAAAATAAATAAAATAAAATAGCTCCATACACAGACCTTTCTCACAAATTTCCATGTCCCTAAGCAGTGGAATGAGGTTCTAAGTGCCTATATATAAATATGATTTGAACCAACAGACAGATGATTCCTTTCAGGATGTTTTCCATTGTAATACATTTTTATTTGAAGGAAAATAAGAATAAGCATTTGAGGACTGTGAAGTCTTTGAGACCACATAATTATTTGGATCCAATGCCAGTGAATATGCACTTTACCATGAGGAACTTTTATGTACAAAGTCTGATGACTTCTATGTGAGGCTCTTCCATGGGAGCCCAGAAGTGACTATATGGCATCTGGACCCATATTCATGCTGATAGCACAGTAGCCTGATGGGAAAGGATTTCAGCAGTGGGAAACCAGCACTTCCAAGAACATACACTTAGAGGGTTCGCTGTGAAATATAATCGTAAGCTTGGTCTCTTGGTGAGTGGTTCTGCAGACTTCACTGCCAAAGTATGGATCTTATCAAAAGTAGACCTGCCTGAACAATTCATTGGAGAGACTAAGTAGGTAACCAAGATTGTTTCACAGAAATACAAGGTCACATCTTTCTTGCACAGCCCTGGAGATCACACCATCCTCAGTATTGACAAGTATGAAATCAAGATTGGGTCAACTGGAAGAGAAATCAACAATGATGGTTAAGAGCAGAGCCTGTATCTGAGGTTCTAAGTATCTGTTTGCAGCTGAGACTCTATTTTGATGGCAGATACATTGAATGCAGTTAAGCCCTAGGAGCTTATCAGTGGGAATTTTCCAGCTATGATATTCTCAGGGTTAACAAGGTTTCAGTAAAAAAAAAATATTGGCATTACTTAGCTTTGGAGATGTCTTTGCTTTATTATGTGAAAACGGCCACCTCTCCATCATCGAATCTGATATGCCTCTGGCATCTGCCTGAAGTCGAAGAGCCCCTTCAAGTTTTTTGGGCAGATGAAATGTCATGGCTGAATGGACTGAATAGGCAAAATGATCTAGGGATGCTGTTTTGCCATTGTGTGTCCAACTATGTTATTCACTTGTTTTGAAAGAAACATGGATGAGATGGAAGCTAAAAGAAATTACTTTGGGTTCTGAGATTGATGGATCTGAAACAGCTTCTGTGGGAGAAAGTTTTGCATGAATCAAAGTTCACATCTCATTGGGTATTGTCATGCCTTGCACAATCCTTTATTTTGTGGGCAAGTAGTGAAGTCAGGTGGGAAGAAAGGTGAGGGGACAGAGATTACTTTATTGACATAATGTAACGTAGCATTCTAACTGGCTACACTACTGAAACTCACTAGTTCTTAAGTTATTTTTCTTATTTTTTCTTTTCATTCTTAAATGAAATGAAAAAATTCTTTAAAAAAATCATTCTAAAAAACTGGGGGACCTTAAAAACAATATAGTGTTTTTAGCTTGAAGAAGAGAATGCACATTTGAGACACAACTATTGTTTACTTTAAAAGATGTTACATAGAAGAGGGATTAGTTTTATCTAATCAGGCCTCATGAAGCAAAAGTAGAACCAATGGGCTGAAGTTTTAAAGGGATCAGATTTTGTTCCAGGAGAAAGGAAAATGGCAACAACCCCACCAATTTTATATAAGTTAAAGTAGAAAATGACTGCCTCATAGGAATATTGAGTTCTTAACATCTGTCTTAACCTCTATCTACTGAAAAAAGTTTGTTGTAACAAAAATTTATGTTTCAGGTAGGGTGTTGGATTAAATGACTTCTGATGTCCATTTCAAATGAAAGATGTGTTGATTTTAGGTGCCAGCTATGATTTTAATTTTTTTAGTCACAATGACTAATTTTAAGTAGTTTATGATATAATAATTCTGCCAAACCATTGGCTTTTATCTCTCTATTTATGCCTTCCCTGTATCTCAACAATTCTTTAGTTTTTCTTCACATCTACTCTTCCTCTCTATTTCTCTTGTTGCCACCACATCAGAATTATAGAAACATTTTTCCATCTGTTAACCCTGAATTCAGTCTGCTCAGTCTATTTTATCCCTCTTATTACTGCTATACTAATTGCTTTTATCATAAACCCCCTTTAATCAGTAACCTCAAAACGGGTGAAAATCCAAATTCCTTAGTTTAGGTATAATATATGAGAAATGTCATTTGAATAAAGATTAAGAGGGATGCATTTAACTATGTTGCATTTCATTGTAATCATTGCATTCATATTTATTCTATAAAAGATATCTTTGGCTATATTTTTAAAATGCAAACTCTGTATAATCAGGGATTATTGTATTCTTGGCGCTTGTACTTCTAACCCTAGCACATTGCCCAGAGTATGTACTAAATACTTTTTGATTAAACTTCCAGGAATGAGAAGTCTCTGAGTGATGGAAGTAGTGACTGAGACAGAAACTAGAAGAATGGAAAAAGGAGTTCACTGCCTTCTCCCAGCCTGCTTTATGTGTGTGGCAGAAGATAGGAAGGGTAACATATAGTCAAAATTAGAGTGAATAATCAGTGATAAGAATGTTATTTGGAAAAAAGAAAGAGTACTGTGAGGATAGGTAGGTGACAATTACAGGATTTTGCAGTGGAGAGAGCACTGGCCTGATTTCAAGAACTGAGTTCAAATATGACATCAGAATTTACAAGCTGGGCAGATCACTTAATCTCTGTCTCATCTAGTTTCCTCAACTGTAAAAGGGGATAAGGATAACACCTACCTCCCAGAGTTATTGTGAGAAGCAAAATGGACATTTTAAAAATGCTCGGCAGAGCACCTGGTACATAATGCTTTGCTCTTGTTATTTTCAATTAGGTTATGGAACACATTTGGGACAGCTGGGCGTTATAGTGGATGGAGCACTGGGCTTAGAAACAGAAAGACTCGTCTTTCTGAGTTCAAATCTGGCCTCAAATACTTAATCCTGTTTGCTTAAACTCTTCACCAGTAAAATAAACTGGAAAAGGACATGTCAAATTACTTCAATGTCTTTGCCAAAAAAAAAAAAATTCCAAAGGAGGCCACAAAGAATTGGATACAAGTAAAATCTGACTGATCAATAAAAACAAAAATGGAACACATGGCTGCATTTGGAAATGAGCCATGCAAAGTATATATGTATGACCACCTCTCCCATGTGAAGCTCTGACCAATTAAGACAGGAGTATGCAATGTCTTTGCTCCTTATTTCATTAGACTCACTTTATTACAAAATATTTTGGCTTCTACATTAAATCCATAATGAGAACATTTGAATTTCTCTCCCATCCCTGCTACTTCTTGACTGTGAGCTTACTTTTCTCAGTTCCCTCATTTAAATTTATAAAATTGGTATCATAATCCTTGCCCACTTTGTTTCACAGCATTATTGTGAAATACAAATGTATATGCATTTGGAAACTGTGCACGCAATATATGTAAGTAATTATCCATTGCTTCCAATACTGTGGAAGGGGGGACATTTATTAAGAACCTAGTATATGCCATACACTGTGGTAAAAGCTTTCCTAATACCTTATTTAGTCTTACAACAATAAAAGGTGAATAGCTCTGAAAAGGAATGCTCATGAAATATATATTTTGTTTCTTTAGGGATATATTGAAACTTTCCATAGGAAATGGTTATTGTGCAAAGTTTTAAGGGCATTCAGTTGCAGGCTGATAGAGAAAGTATTCTGTTTTGATTTCCTGACTATTTATTTAGATTTAGAGAGTGGAGAAAAGGAGCCATTGCCCCACTAAGGAAGATTTTCTGTGGGATGGGAACCTTAAATCCTCTGTGAAGGAAAGAGCACAATGATTGACATCAGAGATCCTGATTTGAATCCAGATCTAACATTGTCAATCTCTGTGTCAAGGTAAGTCACTTCATTTCTCTGCATCTCAGTTTTCCCATTTATATAAAAAAATGAAGATAATTTTACCTGCCTAATTGACCTCAGAGGGATGTAGTGAGGAAAGTACTTTGTGCTATTTAAGAACATGTGTTCTATGGTCCTTTGGCATTTACTTCCTAAATGAATGAATGAATGAGTGAGTGAGTCAATAAATGCATCAATACAATATTTATTATGAGTTCACAATGATCCAAGCACTGTTTCAAGCAATGGTATTCTGTAATTCCTCCATTCTTTTCAAATCTCCAGAACTATCATTTGAACTATAAATGTCAAGTCCTTTGGTCCTTGCCATCAGACCTGCTGCTGCCCCCTTAGGACTTCTAAGTCTTTCTATATATGCTATAACCAAACTTTTTCATGTCCACTAATTAGAGCATAAAAGTGAAAGTAGGGATTTTCTCAATTTGTATATTTGTATTCCTAGCTATAGCGATTGATTCACAGTAAGCACCTAACACATACATATCTTTTTATTCATCAGTTTGAATTAATACTCTTATTTTTATTTAGAGTCAGTGTGCATTAGTGGATAAATAATGGTGTAAGAGTGAAGAAACTTACCTTTAAAATCCTAGTTCTCATGCTTCCTGGTTGTGAAATTTTGGGGAAAAAGGCTCAATATCTCTGAGTCTCAATTTAGTAATCTGTTAAATAGAAATGATGATATATACAACCTCACAGTGTGGTGATGGGGAAAACATTTTGCAAATCACAAAGAGCAATGTGAGTGTGAGTTATTCTTACTGTGAGAGATGATGAAATCACAAAGCAGGTAGAATGGCTATTTTTTACTCATCCCAGTAATATGGAGAAAGTATAAGGAAGTATAAGGGAGAATTCTTACAATTAAAGAGTTTATTTGCTGAGTATGGGGGACACACACAAAAGAGATACACATGAGAGAGCAATACAAGAAAGCATACAATTAAAAATGCTATGTAATGAGTAAAATCTGTATCAGATTGCTTTCACTACCCCAGGGAGAAGGTTAGTAGGGGGAGAGAGAGCAAGAGAAGGAGGGTAAGAAGGAGGACCAGCATTTGGAAATCAAAATTTTAAAAAATGTTAAAAATTGTTATACATGTAATTGGGAAAAAAAAAACTTAAACAATCTACTCAGCATCTAATAGTTCCAGGAATCTGTGGTTCATTTTATAAGCTTACCAAAAATTTACTCTAAGAGAACCTTTATCCTTTCTCCTACTCCTATGCTTAAGTAAAGAATTTTCTTTGTTGTGGTCAAAAAAATAAGCCCAAATTCACCTGTTGAACATTTCTATATAAATTAGCCTATTCATGTTTAATTTAATTGATTTTAGAATACAAGACCATGAACTATTGCTAGACCCCTCTTCACTACCTTTCAGCATGACAAAACCTTCAACAACTTGCCTTCCTTTTAAATAATAATAATGATAATAATAATAAGTTAACATTTATATAATTCTTTAAAGCTTCTCATGCATTTTACAAATATTATTTCATTTAGTCCTGATAAGAACCCTGAGGAATAGTTTCTATTATTATCCCCACTTTATAGATATAGAAACTGAGGCAGATCAAATTTAAATGATAAAATAATAAATGATGAAATGATAACAAACATCTGTAATGTGCTAAGCACTATAGAAGACTATGGTAATATAAGATAAGAAGGAAACAGTCTCTACCCTCTAGGAACTTACATTCTATTAAGTTATATTCTATTATTTATATATTCTATAAAAATATGTACATAGGTAATTATATACAGAATATATTAAAGAAAAATATTGGGTTTTTCCCCATACTCCAAGGCACCAGAGCAAGGCTTTAGTGAAGAAAAAATTAACTTCATGTTTAGAATAATTAACGAATAATCATAACCACCTATTTCAAGTACATTGTATGTTATTGTTCAATGAATTCTTTTGCACACCGCACCTTATTAGATTCCAACAATAAACCTTTCAGGAAGATTGGAAAGGAAAGATTATTTTATTTTTACAGATAAAATAAATTGAAATTCAAAGTTGTTTAGTGAAATTAGAGTCACATTGCCAAGCTGGGAATGAATGGAGCTTCCTCATCCTGTTGGCTATGGCAACTTCTCAGACAAACTCCTGGGCAGCCCCAAGGACAATCATGTGTATGCTTTGGGAGTCCTCTAGCCTTGCCCTTGACAGCACTTTCCTCTCTCTGTGGCTCAAGGTAAAAGAGACCTACTTGCTTTCTTTTGTCCAATTTACCTTACTTGTGACATCACTTTTCTGAATCCTTATGATATGGCAGACCCCATCCTCAGTCCAGATCAGAGGTGGGTCTTCCATGAACCAGGAGTCAAGAGAGACAAGAGACAAAAGGACGAATAAACGTCTTTTGAGGGTGAAATATTTTTGCCTATTTTTGTAACCTCTGACACTAACATAGTTCCTGGCCCACAATAGGTACTTAATATAAACTTATTGAATTGAATTGAATATATTATGGAACTATAATATCTTCCCATTATGGATGGGAAATCTCAGGGAAATCAGCATTAATTCAAATGAGTTTCCATAGCAATTTCATAGCATCAGGTTCTATGCATATAGAGTAAGCAATAGAGCAGCATTGGTGAATGTTTAAAAGTTTGTATGTCCAAATAGCACACCTCTCTGCCCTGCTTTTCTCCACAATTACCCCAGAGAGCAGAGGAAGGAAGTGCTTGCTTTGGGCAGCTGGAGAGAGGGTGGGGCACACAAAAAATGTCCTCTGGTGCTGGAAAGAGCAGAAGAAGGAGCTCCCCCTGTGCCTGCTCTCATGCCAATACTTCACCAATGCTGCAATAGAGTAACAAAGGGCAGAATGTTGGCAGACAGAATTATGATCTCTTGGGCAAAAATCCTAGCTCAAGCTCCTTTAATATTTTTCCTTCAAAAAATTTTCAGCCAAAATAAAGTCCTAGCTATTTCTTGAAATTAAAATCCCATTACATTTCTCTGAATTCCCCCACAAATGAATTGTTTGCTTCTTCTCACCCCCATTATACATTTCTTTATCCCATGTTTGTTACTCCTCTCTCCTTCCTCATTGTTTTCTTTCTATTGTACTTTGTGACATATATCTTAAATAGACCTCATTCCCCACCCCTATCTCAATGAAATATTCTTGAGGTCTTGGACTATTTTCATCTTTATGGGTTTGAATTATGCACAACTACTGCTTAACAAATATTCAATGAATTGTTTAGGAGAGCATTTGAGTTGAAAAAAAGATCTAGGTATCAGTAGATTATAAGGTAAATATGGATGAACAGTTTTATATGGCAATTCCATAAACTAATTTAAACTTATAATGACCAGATGACATCAGGTATATTGGTATAGGAGCTTTGGCAGAACAATAATAAATGATGAATGGTCCAGAGGAGGGGAATATGTTGAAAGTTCTCAACTTTATACCATCTGAAGATCTAATGGGATAAATTGGTATATTTAACAAAGAATAAAAAAGACTAGGAGTCATATGGAAGCTACCTTCAAGTATGTAAAGGTATCTCATGTAGAATACAGTTTAGATTTATTCTGTTTGATCTCATCAGGCAGAATTTGAAATGATGGGTAAAAATAAATTACAAAGAGGTATTTTTAAGCCCATTGTAAAAACAAAATTCTAAGGAATTAGAAAATTCTGAAAGTGGAATGGATTGCCCTGGGTCCCCACTCATTGAGTCTTTAGAAGAAAAGATTGGATGATCACTTATCATTCTTGCTATAAAGTGAATTTCTGTTAACATATGGTTTGGACTATTTGACCTCTAAGTTCTCTTCTGATGATTGGTGTCTTTGGTATGCTGAAATTCTGAGTAAAATTGAGGAAACAGTGGAATAATGCTACAAGAAGGATTTAGTGTTTTGTAGTGACCTTCATTCTCACATTTCATCATGTCAATTAGGATCATTTAAAGTATCTGAGGATTTTAATCCTAGAGAAGAAAAAAGAGTTATGGCATTACCATTATCTTCAAGTATTTGAAGCATTATCATGGTGAAGAGGGATTTATGGGGTGTTCAAGAAGGACTAGGACCTCTTTTCAGGACTGATCAGCTACTTTGGGTGTTTACCTATCACCCAACTCTCACTTGTGTTTGGAAAGGAAATAAGACTGACAGTTTGTGGGGGAAGGGGCTACTGGGAGTGGCAGTTGGGTATTGTGACTAGCACTTCCTTTCTGCTGAGTTGGGTCTTGCTTCCTGGTGTTGGAGGGGAAAGGAGCTTGTTCAGCCCAGTCTGGAGTGACATGCTCTTCTTGGTTCAGCCAGAAGACACAGACTTCTGAAAGTTAGACCTGTTCTTGTTTGCTTTCTATCTACTGCTAAGATTCTTAATTATACAAAACTGGACTGATATAAAGTAGAAGGGAGTGGGACAAACCTCCACCAGCCTCTGGGGCCTGGACTCATGTCTGAAGCTGAGAAAAACTCCAATTCCAACTGGTTATTAAACTTTATATTATTTGAATTCTCAGTCAGCTAAGTGGACTATCTTTTCTGGTCATAGAGGGAGCTGAACATCAGTTCAGTCATTCTACAACAAACAGTCCTTATCAGACCCCTGCTGTTTCCTCTCAGCAGGGGGCATCTCCCTCCTTTGCTTCACCAAGCAACTTCCCTCAACTCCTCCATACCCCATACAAACCTCCCACTATCCCCCATTTTTCCAATCCCATTTCCTTTCCCAACAAATATTACATGTGTCTCCAAGAAGCTATTGCATGCATTATGGTTATAACCCAGAAAAAATTCTCTGAAGACAGGCTAAACCAGTTTGAGGGTAACCAACAAGCCTTAAAATCATCAATGACTTCGAAGGATGTCTACTCCAAGAATGTGAAGACTTTCCCAAGTAAGATGGGTAGATGAGAACTTGTTCCAATGACTACAAAGGCAGATGATGCAGGTACTTTGTAGTTTGGTCAGATGTCAAAAACATCAAGATAATCTACTGCAACCCAGGACATCACCAGTCATCCTGACTGTTGTCTTGCTTCTGGTCTTGATGACTCTGGAAGAAAGAGTGAGGCGGGTGATTGTGTAATTAGAACTCAATCAAATCCAACTTACATGAAAATCAAGACATTACGCATGATCTACTTCATTCTCTTTGAAATGGAAAGATGAAGAACACCAGAAAAAATAAATATGGACTGTTCTGATTGTCTTCAGAAGATAGAAATGGGAATAATGTGTAGCATTATAATAAAGGCAGGCAGATTGAATCAGGAAAAGCTGCTTAGTAATAAAGTAGCATCCCAAATCAGGAATCAAATAAATAATCTTTAACTGGTAGTTCTTCAAATAGAGAATGGTCAAAGATTTATTGTTGGAAAAGGAATTTTTGTTCACATACAATTTAGTCCACATGGCCTTTGAGGTCCCTTCTTACCTGATGTTCTATGATTCCAACAAAATGTCTTCAATGATTCCCTATTATCTATTGAGTTGATTCCAATGGCTTTCCTTATTGGTTATGATTTTCCAAAATCCCAAAGCATCTCAAACTTTTCAGCTTTATCTTATATTATTTCCTTCTACAAATTCTATACTCTGGAATAATTTTATAAATCTGGTCCTGAGAACAAGTTGCACTTTCCTTTCCCAGACTCTGAAATCCCTCCTTCCAGCTCCCTGTGCAATGTATTTAAATACTGAAGTTCAATCCACTTTTTGAAAAAATCACAATGCAAATGCAATTTCTTCCATGAAACCTTCCTTCATCATCCTGTAATAACCTCTAGGTACTTTCCGAAGTCATGCTTTTGTAAATGACTAGTGGACTAGTGAGTTCACTTATAATTTGCAATTTTCTATTATGTTTTTCTTGGATATATCACCAGCCTTAATCAGATTGTGATGTGATCACAGGCAGTCGGGTGATGTAGATGCTCCCTATCCTCAGTGGATAGATTGCTGGTCAGGAGGAGTTGAGTACACGTTCTAATTTAGACTCTTCCTGGTTACATAACTTTATAATCTCTCCATCTTAGTTTCCTTCTCTGAAAAATAGAAATTATAATAGCACCTGCCTTGCAGCATTGTTGTAAGGATAAAATGAGGAATTTATGAAGTATTGTGTAAATCTTGTAGCACCATTTAAATGCTAGCTGTTTTAGTGGCAAAGGTAATGCTTTAATAAAGGGTTGAAACTCTCCCAGTGCCGAACATAATGCCCCTTATAAAATATTTACACAAGAAATATCTGTACAATGAATATATTAGGTAAAATTAACAATATAGTAAGGGTATTGTAAAATGGTACCAGTGAGGACCATGCTTATGTTCAGGTGTGTCTATATGGGGAGCATAATCAATCAGGAAGCATTGAAATGCCTACCATGTACAAGGCATTCTGCTAGGAGCTAAAGAATCAATTTTATTTTTTTTAAAGGCTGGACCTCCAGGAGCTTAAATGAGATTAAATTTTAGATCAAAGACTTCATGTTTGTCACCTATGGTCCTTTGGTGGGAGCTTGGTGCTTTATCAGAACATACAGTGAACATGGCATAGGAAGGCAGGCATCCACAGATCAGTCACTATGTAGGCAGAATTTCTACACTCATCAAGAGGAACACATTGAAATGATCTAAAGAAATAGTCAGGAAATCAAAGAAAGACACTTTCCCAGTCAGTCTGCAACTGAATGCCCTAATAACTTTGCAGGAAAACCATTTTCTATGGACATAGTCATATACCGGGGGGGGGGGGGGGATACCCATCTCAGAGTTTCCCTTGAAACTCCTTTGAACAAACATAAAACAGAAATAAAAAGGGACAGAGATTTCTTGTGAGCCTCTTTTGCAACCAAAGGTACTTCTTAATATACATATTTTTAGGGGAATGATGATCATCCTGTGTCCAATTTACCAAGGAATATACATATGTGTACAACACATGCATATCATATATGTGTGTACATACAGCACATGTATTATGTATTAAACACAAATAAACATATGAAGGTATATAAATATTGCATACACACAAACATAAAAACACATAGAAAGTATTTGTTTACTTCCCAGCCTAAGGATGCCTAATATTAGAACTCATTCATTCATTAATGCTTACAGAATAACAGTCTGTCTGGTCTTTGCTCTTTCCTCTCTGGAAAGCAACAGAATGGATATGAAGAATAGGTTGGCTAGAAGTGCTTTTTGATGGCTCTGAAGAGCCATAATTGGCAGCCTTTGAACCATTGAGTGATTTTATCATTTTTAGCAAAAGGAATTTTCATTAACTGTTTGCTTTCCAAGGGTTTAAGTATCATGCCAAAGAAATCATCCATATTATCTAATGTCTGGATATCTAAAATGATAGAATTCAGGATTTCAATTGTAAAATATTATGAAATTTGGGAGATACTGATGGTTTCAGAGATTCACAGAAATCCCATGTCAGAAAGTACCTAATAAGGCCATTGTGTTCAAGCTATAGCTCAATAGAATACAACATAAGCCCCTCAAGTACATAATCAAAGGAGTATTTATTCTGCCTCTATTTGAAGATCTCTGAAGTGAGAGATTGTACAGTAAACTTCTCTTAGATACACCATGTCCATATCATAGCACAAAATTGATTACTAGATTCTTAAAGGTCATAAAAACAATAAATAAAAACCAGCATTCACATAGTATTTTGAACTTTAAAGAGTTCTTTTTGTATGTTATCTCATTTGATTTTACAAACCTGTATGGAAGGTAGGCAAAATTTGTCTTGCGGAAAATATAGTTGAGAAAGAGGTAAAGTAATTTTTTGATATTCACACAAGTAGTCAGTTTCAGAGTCTAGAGTCATGTCTGTTCTGGTTGGATCTACCAAGATGGTCAGGATTGAAGTATGGAATAATACTCAACTGTATGTTGGTCATTTCTGAAACATCCTACACAAGTTTAGGTTGATATGTTTTTGGCCACAGTAAGAAACAAAGATTATTCATTAAGTTATAAAGTAGTTACATTATACCTAATAGAGGAAATACTCATGAAATAATAATCACCTGAAGTATTGACATATAAATTGTTTGGAATCCTATATATTGAACTGAAATTTTCCTCATTGCATCTTCCATCCATTAATCCTACCTAATTCTACCCTCTAGAACCCTATAGGACAAGGTTTAACACTCTTATAATGATAGCATTTCAAATAGTTAAAAACTAATGTGTCTCTCTGTTCTTCAGTCTAAACATTGCCAACTTCTCCAAGTTATCCTTGGTGGCAGGATCTTCAATTCTCTTACCAGTATGGTTGTACTTTTCAAGTTGAATTCAAGACTGACAATTCCTTCTTCCTAATGCATAATAATCCAGAAGTAGTGAGCTGAGTAGAAAACAATTTTATTCTTACTTCCATCATTCAGAATGCTTTGCCTCTAAGAAAAAAAAAAAATCCAAGATCAAACTACCTTCATTGGTTGCTTCATCACTCTCTCTCAACTCCCTGGCCCCCACCGCTGTGGATAAGGAAAGTAAATATTTACTGGTATGATATACAATTCTCTTTAGCAGGTCTCAATACTAATGTGTTAACCTTTTTCCCCCTCACATCTATTCATTGTTCATTTACTTAAATACTTCCTCCTCCTCATTCTCTGTGTTTTAGAAGATAACAAAGGCTATCAATCAACTGGAACAGTGCTGATGTTTCCATGGCAGTTTTGTAATTAGCTTTGTTCACTAGGGGTTCAGATGAGTCCAATAAACTCTTTTTTACAAGACTTTCAGGCAGAATATTCACTTTGTATTGCCAAAATGTGCAGGGAGTTCAACTTTGCCAACTCCTATCCTTCAATTCCCCAACAGAGAAGCATTGAATTTCAAAGTTCAAAAGAATATCAAAGGTCAGATGTCCAGGTTGTACTTAAATAGGAATTCCTTCAACCTCTCTGAAAAATGATTATTTGCCTTTGCTAGAAGGTCTCAAGTGATAGAGAGCACTCCCTGCTGAGACATACTATTTTTTACTTGAGAATAGATCTAAATATGCTATACATCCTCAGAAATTAAGATTCCACCCATTGATCCCAGTTTTGCCTTTCATTATTAAACACAATAGATCTAATCCCCCTGCCACATGGTAGCCCTTTATATATTTAAGGCTATCTACTCATATACTACAAACTTCTTTTTCAGATTAAATATTCACAGTTACTTTGCAGTGCACTTTCTAATCCTTTCTTTATACTGGCTACTCTTCCTGTGGACATCTTTCACCTAACCAATGTCCTTCCTAAAATGGGTTTCCTTGAACCATATAATAGTCATTTTAAATAAAGAAGGCAAAGTATGTGAGATCATTATTGTTGAAACATTTAAGTAATGTTTGACTCTTCTGGACCTTATTTGGGGGTTTTCTTCAATAATATACTGGAGCGGTATTTGAACTCAGGTTTTCCTGTCTTTAGGCTAGACTCTCCATTGACTGGTATCACGTAGCTGCCCTATTAATGCTATACAAATTCCAGCTACTATTATTATAAATTCTGTTATTCTGAGAGATGAATGCTTTGAAAATTTAGAAGTAATAGATGAACGTGAGTTGTCATTATTATCTTGTCCTGGTTTTGCATACCAAATTTGTCTCTGCTCTGATATTATCCCCAGGTGACTGATTTCAGGCTTTCTGACATCCACTCCTTCTGATCTGCCCTTACAAACAAACATGACCCTTACTCATTTCATAAACAAAACACATTTGTGTGCGTGTGCACAGCTTTTGACATAATAAACAATTATCACAGAAGCCTCCTTAGATAAGCATCCCATGGGGAAAATGGCTTTGTTAGCTTTGATAGAAATTTATATCACTGAATCTAAAACTCACCACTGGAGACCTTTTCAAGGATTTAAGAAATGCTAAGGAGTTCCATTGTTCCAGAGGGCAGTCATCCAGAGGTAGAGCTGTTTTCATTAGGGACACAGTACTGTTCATATGTGTGTTTGTGTGTGTGCAGTTTAATTCAATAGTTCCATGTGCTTCCATGGCAAATACATTTGGAGACTTGGTCAGACAACATATAAAAGGTTATTGTTCAGAATATATGGAAATACGTTTCAGTATGTATGAGTTCTCACAAATAGTGCCTGTTCAACAAACAACTGAATATAACTCTTTTATCATTTATCTGATAGATTTTCATGGAGTGGTGAAGTCCTGGGTTTCAAAGTCAAGGTCAAAGGAAAACAAGCATTAAAAAGTCCCAAATACACTAGAAAGCATTTACTTTCACCAGATTCTTGGAATTGATTGTACATTTTTTGTCCAAGTATTATAATCCTAGCTAAATATATGGAGGTTCAATACCAGAAACCCAATATGAATGAATGTTTAAACTATAACAATATATGGAATATATGGGATGATAGGAGTAACATAGTGATAGTCTCTCGGTGACCGAGAATGACTATTGTCTTTGTACATTATCATCTACAGTGTACCCTCATGTGGCTTTGGAGTCCAAAGGCTGAGGCACACAGTTTGTGGCACATGGGGCCTGGGACTCCAGTTGTTATGGGAGGTGCGGTTGTGGCCTGGTGTCGGCGTTCACGCGCAGCGGCAAGACGTCGACGTCGCTCATCTTCAAAGGTGGTGGCGGCCTGGTGAATGTGGGCTCTCCAGCTGCTTCTGTCAGAGGCAGCGAGTTCTAGTTGCTTTGGTGTCATGCCAGCCCACTTCAAGTTGGACTTTAGCTGATCCTTGAATCTTTTCTTTGGTCGGCCTTGTTTCCTGAGTCCAGCTGACAGTTCACCATAGAATACCTGTCTTGGTATTCGCTGTGGGTCCATGCGGATGACGTGTCCAGACCATCGTAGCTGGGTTTGGAGGACTTCGATGCTGGTGGAGTTGGCTCTGTCGAGGACTTCCTGGTTGGTGATTTGGTCCTGCCATTGGATCCTCATGATTGACCGGAGGGAGCGTTGGTGGAATTGCTCCAGCTGTTTCATGTGCTTCCTGTACAGTGTCCATGTCTCACAACCGTACAGGAGCGAGCTGAGGACCACTGTGTTATACACTTTGAGCTTCATCGCAGTGCTTACACTGCTGTGTTGGAGGACTTTGGAGAGCAGCCACCCAAATGCCTGGCTGGCCTTTTGGATCCTGGCATTGATCTCATGGTCTAGGGACCCATCATTGGCGATGGTGCTGCCCAGGTACTTGAAAGTGTTGACGTTAGAAAGCTGCGTGCCATCGATTGTAATGCACGGCTGGTTCTTTGGCCTCCCTGGTGCAGGTTGGAACAGCACCTCTGTTTTGCTGAGGCTGATAGTCAGGCCAAACAGTTTTGTTGTGGTAGAGAACCTGTCCACAATGGTTTGGAGATGATTTCCTTGGTGGGCCATGAGAGCACAGTCATCTGCAAAGAGAGCTTCCAGGATGAGTCTCTCTGTTGTCTTTGTTTTTGCAGTCAGGTGGCGAAGGTTGAATAGTGAGCCATCCAGTTGGTATTTGATATAGATGCCCAGGTCTAGATTCATCACAGCGTGTCGTAATACTTGGGTGAAGTATAGGTTGAATAGCATCGGAGCAAGGACGCAGCCTTGTTTCACGTCATTGGAGATGTTAAAGCGATCGGAAGTCTCTCCACCAGGTAGGACTTCCCCTGTCATGTCGACATGAAAGAGCTGGATCAGTTTGACGAATTTTGCTGGCAACCGAGCTTGCTGAGGATCACCCACAATGCATCCCTGTTCACTGTGTCGAAAGCCTTTGTCAGGTCTATGAAGACAATGTAGAGACTCAGGTTCTCCTCAAGGCATTTTTCCTGCATTTACCTCACTGTGAAGACCATGTTGATGGTGCTGTGTTCTGGTCGGATATCAGGCAGGTTCTGCTCTGAAACATATGATAGGAGTCTGTTGAGTATAACACAGGCGAGGATCTTTCCAGCAGTGGAGAGTAGTGAGATGCCTCTATAGTTGTCACAGGCTGCTTGTGAGCCCTTGTTCTTATATAGGGCTATGATGGAGGCATCTCTGAGTTCTGGGGGCATGTCCTCCTCTTCCCATATGCTGGTCAGCACTATGTGGAATGCCTGGAGCTCCTGTCCATTTAAGGCCTTGTACACCTCGGTTGGGATCCTGTCTTTACCGGGTGCCTTGCCTGTACTCAATGTTTAATGGCTTTTTGGACTTCCTCTATTGAAGTAGGGACATCAAGTTGCTCAATGATGCGGTTTTGGGGGATCTGGTCAAGGATGCTTTGGTCGACTGAAGAGGGTCGGTTGAGAAGCTGACTGAAGTGTTCTTTCTACCTGTTTCTGATGCCTTTTTTATCTTTTATGAGAGTGTCACCGTCAGAGGATAGCAAGGGAGTGGTGGTGGATTTTAATGGCCCATAGACAGTCTTGAGGGCACTGAAAAATTGTTTGTAGTTTTTGGTATCCGCAAAGCACTGGATTTCTTCTGCCTTTTTTTTCCCACCATTGGTCTTGCATCTTCCTGATCTCACACTGTGCCGTGGCTTGGAGAAACTTGAATCTGTCCTTTTTAGGAGCAGAGTTTGGGATATTTTGCCACTCCATAAAGGCTTTGTTCTTTTTGCTCAATAGGTCTTCAATAGCAGTGTTGTTCTTGTAGAACCAGTTCTGGTGGTTGCATTGTTTGGGGCCTAGGACTGCCTTTGGTGTTTCCTTCACTGTGTCTCTGAATTGGTTCCATTTCTCGGTTGAGCTTCCAGTGAGTGGTCCCTTGGTAGACAGCTTGTTTTCCAGGCAAGATTGGAATGTTTGCAAATAAGATGGATCTATAAGACGACTAACGTTGTAAACTGCGTGAACTGTCTGGGCGCGTTTTGGATGGTGAGGCGCAATGCGTATTTAAAGAGTCACTCTAACCAATAAGTGGTCTGTCCAGCATTCAGCTCCTCTCATGGCTCTGGTGATCTGTACATCCTGGATGTCTCACCGGCGTACAATGATTTAGTCAATGAGATGCCACTGTTTTGATCGTGGGTGCATCCGTGTTGTTTTATGTTTGTTTGCCATTCTGAACACAGTGTTCTTGATGGTGAGTTCAAACTCTGAGCATTTGATGAGTAGTAGTAGGCTGTTCTTGTTCATTTTGCCCACGCCATGTTTGCCGAGCACTCCTTTCCAGCTTTCATGGTCCTGGCCAACGTGGGCATTGAAGTCTCCCAGTAGTATCAGCTTGTCATTTGTGGGCACTGAGTGCAGGACAACACTCAGGTGAGAGTAGAGCTGCTCGGTGGTCTCCTCTGTGCTGGTCAGTGTTGGGGCATGTGCACTGATGATTGTGGCATACCAGTCTAGAAATAACATAATGGAGGGAATATACACACTATTAAAAAAGGAAACAAAAATATAATTTTTGATAAACCCAGTTCTTTTGGATTTTAAGACTGGGCTCTTATCCACTGTACCAAATTTCCTATGAGTTACTATTATTTATTAAATACAGGCTGGCTTTCAATACTAAAGGAAATGAATAATAGAGAAAGGTAGTCCCAATAATAAGCTATAGTTAAGTATAATTAAACCCAGACAGAATTAGAATGTGAAGAAAAGTTCAGAAGATATCCTTATCTACTACTCCATGAATAGTGATCTTCAATTTTAGGCCAAGGGAAAGAGGCTTATTTGATTTGGAGGAGGTTATGATTATAGGAATGACCATTGAAAAGATCAATCAAGAAGAATAGATTTGGACTTCCAGCTAAGCATGGCGGCAGTCTTGACACAGGACACTTCCTTTCTCCAGCACCCACCGATATATACTACCTCAAAAGGCTAAAAAAATTTCCATAAGAATGGAGGGACTCTACAGTAGGGCGTAGCATTGAAGGTACATGGGATTTGGGCATTTCCACACTATAAGAGTGTGAAAAAGCTCCTACCCAAACATGAGCCATTCTACCTTCCCCCACCCCAAGTACAGAGTCGGAGTCAGAGCCAGGACATGCCAGAATCAAAGAGTATGCGAAGGGCATCACTAGAGTAAGGGGCATCTCAAAGTCCTGGGGAGCTGACTAAGACAAACAAAGACCTACCCATGAGAGCAGCTACACCTGAAACCATGGTGGGCGGGGGAGTGCAGACCATAGGCACTCCCGGGAAGGTAGCACAGAGAAGAACTGTGAACAGCGGATGGTGTGGAGGTCGGAGAGCTTGCCTCAGGCAAAATCCTTGCTCCTTTACTCCATACACAGAGAACCTACCCAACTCACTCAGATTTCTGACTAAAAAGGGAGGAAAAAAAAAACTCCACAGTGATGGCAAAGTGGGTGTAGGACCAACAAACAACTTCCAAGAAAAACCAAAAAAAGAGCACTGTCCCTCAAAAATTTTTGTGGAGGAAAAACCCAGCCTACAGAGGGAATAAAAGAGAAAATTCAAACAAAGACAAAAAACTTCTAAAAATGGAAATTGTCCACAAGATCTGAATGAATTTAAATTGGAGCTTATCAAAAATATGGACGCCTTCTGACAAGAAGAATGGGAAATGGTTCAAAGAGAAAATTAAAAAAAATTGTAGCAGAAAATCAAAAAAATTAAAGCAGAAAACCAGGCCATAAGAACCAGAATTGGGCAACTGGAAACCAATGATCTTGCACAACAGCAAGAATTAATAAAACAAAGTCAAAAGATTGACAAAAATAGAAGAAAACATAATATATCTCACTGACAAGGTGACAGATCAGGAAAAAAGGAAGGAGGGACAACTTGAGAATCATTGGTCTACCTGAAAATCTACAAATAAACAGAAATCTTGCCATCACACTACAAGATTATCCAAGAAAACTGCCCGGATGTTCTTGAACAAGGAGGCAAAAGAGACATTGAAATAGTTTGTAGAACACCCTCTACACTAAATTCCCAAAAGACAACTCCCAGTAATGTAATTGCCAAATTCCAGAGCTTTCAAGCTAAGGAGAAAATTCTACAAGAAACCAAAAAGAGACAAATCAGATACCAAGGAGCACCTATCAGGATCACACAAGAACTGGCAGCTTCCATACTAAAGGACCACAAGGCTTAGAACATGATACTCAGAAAGGCAAGAGAACTGGGTCTTCAACCAAGAATAGCCTATCCATCAAAATTGACTATATACTTCCAGGGGAAAGTATGGGCATTCAACAAAATTGAAGATTTTCAAGTATTGGTAAAGAAAATACCAGAACTAAGTGGAAAGTTTGATATCCTAACACAAAGATCAAAAGAAACATGAAAAGGTAAATAAGAAAGAGAGGGAAGAGAATAAAAAAAATAATTCAAACTCTCTTCTTTAAGGGCTACAATTAGATCAAATTATATATATTAATATATGGGGGAAATGTTATTTGTAACTCTCAAAAAGTGTATTCATTGCTATAGTAATTAGAAGAATCACTCATAGGAAAATGTTGGGGCATTAAGGGCTATAAGTTGATATGCAAAAAAAAAGAAAAAGGGGTGGGGGGAATGGAAGATGGTACCAAGAGATAATTGAAGAAATAAAATGATTAGGATCATCCCTTATGCACACAAAGATACACATGGGAAGGGGAGGGGAAGAATACTCTTATAAGAAGGAGAGAAAGAGAGTGCTAATAGGTAATACTTAAACTTTACTCTCAGTGAAATCAGTTCTGAGAGGTAAGATCATCTAGATCCATTGGGATCTTGAATTCTATCTTATCCTACAGGGTAAGTGATAAGAGAAAACTGAGGGGTTTAGGCGTAGGGAATACAAAAACAAAAGGAAAGAGAGGGAGGAGGGAACTTAACAGATCCTAAAAATACAAGAAGGGAACTAAAAGGGAGAAACCAGAAAGGGAAGTATATTAAGGAAGGGGATTAGGGATTAATTAATTATTGATTATTAATTAATGATTAAAAGTAAACCACTGGATTAAAAGGATATAGCAAAAGAAGAAGACACAACTAGGAGAGGATATCAAAATGCTAGAGAATTCACAAGTGACAATCATAACTTTGAATGTGAATGGGATGAACTCACCCATAAAATGTAAATGAATAGGAGAGTGGATTAGAATCCAAAATCCTACCATATGTTGTCTATAAGAAACACACCAGGGAGATCGGACTTCCGGTTAAGATGGCGGCTTAGAGAAAGCTAAAGCTCAGATCTCCGGAAAACCCTTCCCGACCCATCTCAAACCAAAAGCTCCTAAGGCGCCGAAATTCAAAACGATCAACAGCACAGACCCTGGGAAGCCTCCTCCTGGACCTGGACCCGGTTCAAAAGGTACGGCTCCCCTCAAAAGCCAGAACCCGAGATCACTCGGACCTCAGGGGTAGGAGCGCAGAGTCCAAGGCTCCCGGAAGCCGCAGCCCGGCCGGGCTCAGAGAGCAGAGTCCTCCGAACCACAACCCTCAGGGCCTTCTACCCGAGTCCGGGTGAAAGTTACTGCCTGGGGCTTCCACTGCAGAGAGCTGGTCAAAACAACAGCAACCCTCAGGGCGGGCAAAACAGCCTCACGGGCTGGATCCTGCTATCCAAGTCTCAGTGAAAGTCCTTGCCCTCAGAGCTTGGGTTAGCTGCAGCCCATCCCCCCGCAGGCCGACGAAACAGCCTCATGGCCAGCGATTCTGAAGGCAACTTCCAGAAAGCGAGCCGGGGGGAGAGTGTGGCCTCGTGGTCCGACCCTTCCATTCCAGTTCCAGTGAGGCATATTCAGTTTAACCCAGGGAAAGCTCATAGAAGGGATAATCTGCCCCGGACTAAAGCCTCTGATCACCAGACAGAGATAAGAAAAGCTAATCCTCCACATTCAGAGATGGCAGCAAACTCCACAGAAGCACAGAAGCCCCAAAATACCAAGAAAAATAAGAAGAAAGGGGCAACTTTGGACACATTCTATGGAGCCAAAATACAAAATACAGAGCAGATAGAAGAAGATATACAAGAAAATTCTCCAAAATCTTCCAAAGGAAATAGAAACTCTCCACAAACCCATGAAGAATTTGAATCAGAAATGACCAAAAAGATGGAAGCCCTCTGGGAGGAAAAGTGGGAAATAATGCAAAAGAAATTCACGCATCTACAAAACCAGTTTGACCAAACTGTAAAAGAAAACCAGGCTTTAAAGCAAGAACTAATAAAGCAAAGCCAAAACACCAAGAAATTAGAAGAGAACATAAAATATCTCACCGACAAGGTGATAGATCTGGAAAATAGAGGGAGAAGAGAAAATTTAAGAATAATTGGACTCCCAGAAAAGCCAGAAATAAACACCAAACTGGACATGGTGATACAAGATATAATCAAAGAAAATTGCCCAGAGATTCTAGAACAAGGGGGCAATACAGCCACTGACAGAGCTCACAGAACACCTTCTACACTAAACCCCCAAAAGACAACTCCCAGGAATGTAATTGCCAAATTCCAAAGCTATCAAACAAAAGAAAAAATCCTACAGGAAGCCAGAAAAAGACAATTTAGATATAAAGGAATGCCAATCAGGGTCACACAAGACCTTGCAAGTTCTACTCTGAATGATCGTAAGGCATGGAACATGATCTTCAGAAAGGCAAGAGAGCTGGGTCTCCAACCAAGAATCAGCTACCCAGCAAAACTGACTATATACTTCCAAGGGAAAGTATGGGCATTCAACAAAATAGAAGACTTCCAACTTTTTGCAAAGAAAAGACCAGAGCTCTGTGGAAAGTTTGATACCGAAAATCAAAGAGCAAGGAATACCTGAAAAGGTAAATATTAAGGAAAGGGGAAAAATGTTATTTTCTTTTACTCAAACTCTCTTCTATAAGGACTACATTTATATCAATCTATGTATACTAATATGTGGGGAAAATGTAATGTATAAATAGGGGGTAAAGAAAGACCAAATAGAATAATCGTTCTCACACAAAGATTCACATGGGAAGGGGAGGGGAAGAAAACTCCTATAAGAAGGAGAGGAAGAGAGGGTTTTTTTTTTTTTTTACTTAAACCTCAATCTCAGGGAAATCAGCTCTGAGAGGGAAAAACATCCAGATCCATTGGGATCTTGAATTCTATCTTACCCAACAAGGGTAAGGAGAAGGGAAAACCAAGGGGGGGAGGGGGAGAGGGAGAACAAAAAGGGAGGGAAAGAGAGGGGGGAGGGGGAGGGAAGAAAAAGGGCGGGACTAAAAAGGGAAACATCAAGGGAGGGGACAAGGGGACTGATTCAAAGTAAATCACTGGACTAAAAGGTAGAGCCGAAGAAGAAAAGGTTAGAATTAGGGAAGGCAATCAAAATGCCAGGGAGTCCACAAATGACAATCATAACTTTGAACGTGAATGGGATGAACTCACCCATATAACGTAGACGAATAGCAGAATGGATTAGAATCCAAAACCCTACCATATGTTGTCTTCAAGAAACACACATGAGGCCGGTTGACACCCACAAGGTCAGAATTAAAGGATGGAGTAAGACCTTCTGGGCCTCAACTGATAGAAAGAAGGCAGGAGTGGTAATCATGATATCTGATAAAGCCAATGCAAAAATAGACCTGATCAAAATGGATAGGGAAGGTAATTATATTTTGTTAAAAGGGACTCTAGACAATGAGGAAATATCATTAATCAACATGTATGCACCAAATAATATAGCACCCAAATTTCTAATGGAGAAACTAGGAGAATTGAAGGAAGAAATAGACAATAAAACCATACTAGTGGGAGACTTAAACCAACCATTATCAAATTTAGAGAAATCAAATCAAAAAATAAATAAGAAAGAGGTAAAAGAAGTGAATGAAATCTTAGAAAAATTAGAATTAATAGACATATGGAGAAAAATAAATAGGGATAAAAAGGAATACACCTTCTTCTCAGCACCACATGGCACATTCACAAAAATTGACCATACATTAGGTCACAGAAACATAGCACACAAATGCAAAAAAGCAGAAATAATGAATGCAGCCTTCTCAGATCACAAGGCAATAAAAATAATGATTAGTAATGGTACATGGAAAACCAAATCTAAAACCAATTGGAAATTAAACAAAACCGTTTAGTTAAAGAAGAAATCATAGAAACAATTAATAATTTCATCAAGGAAAATGACAATGGCGAAACATCCTTTCAAACCTTTTGGGATGCAGCCAAAGCGGTAATCAGAGGTAAATTCATATCCCTGAATGCTTATATTAACAAACAAGGGAGAGCAGAGATCAATCAATTGGAAATGCAATTGAAAAAACTCGAAAGCGATCAAATAAAAAACCCCCAGCAGAAAACCAAATTAGAAATCCTAAAAATTAAGGGAGAAATTAATAAAATCGAAAGTGATAGAACTATTGATTTAATAAATAAGACAAGAAGCTGGTACTTTGAAAAAACAAACAAAATAGACAAAGTACTGGTCAATCTAATTAAAAAAAGGAAGGAAGAAAAGCAAATTCACAGCATTAAAGATGAAAAGGGGGACAGCACCTCCAATGAGGAGGAAATTAAGGCAATCATTAGAAATTATTTTGCCCAATTATATGGCAATAAATACACCAATTTAGGAGAAATGGATGAATATATACAAAAATATAAACTGCCTAGACTAACAGAAGACGAAATAGAATTCTTAAATAATCCCATATCAGAAATTGAAATCCAACAAGCCATCAAAGAACTTCCTAAGAAAAAATCCCCAGGGCCTGATGGATTCACCTGTGAATTCTATCAAACATTCAGAGAACAGTTAATCCCAATACTATACAAACTATTTGACATAATAAGCAAAGAGGGAGTTCTACCAAACTCCTTTTACGACACAAACATGGTACTGATTCCAAAACCAGGCAGGTCAAAAACAGAGAAAGAAAACTATAGGCCAATCTCCCTAATGAATATAGATGCAAAAATCTTAAATAGGATACTAGCAAAAAGACTCCAGCAAGTGATCAGAAGGATCATTCACCATGATCAAGTAGGATTCATACCAGGGATGCAGGGCTGGTTCAACATTAGGAAAACCATCCACATAATTGACCACATCAACAAGCAAACTAGCAAGAACCACATGATTATCTCAATAGATGCAGAAAAAGCCTTTGATAAAATACAACACCCATTCCTATTAAAAACACTAGAAAGCATAGGAATAGAAGGGTCATTCCTAAAAATAATAGACAGTATATATCTAAAACCAACAGCTAATATCATCTGCAATGGGGATAAACTAGATGCATTCCCAATAAGATCAGGAGTGAAACAAGGATGCCCATTATCACCTCTACTATTTGACATTGTACTAGAAACACTAGCAGTAGCAATTAGAGAAGATAAAGGAATTGAAGGCATCAAAATAGGCAAGGAGGAGACTAAGTTATCACTCTTTGTGGATGACATGATGGTCTACTTAAAGAATCCTAGAGATTCAACCAAAAAGCTAATTGAAATAATCAACAACTTTAGCAAAGTTGCAGGATACAAAATAAACCCACATAAATCATCAGCTTTTCTATATATCTCCAACACAGCTCACAGCAAGAACTAGAAAGAGAAATCCCATTCAAAATCACCTTAGACAAAATAAAATACCTAGGAATCTATCTCCCAAGACAAACACAGGAACTATATGAACACAACTACAAAACACTCGCCACACAACTAAAACTAGACTTGAACAAATGGAAAAACATTAACTGCTCATGGATAGGACGAGCCAATATAATAAAAATGACCATCCTACCCAAACTTATTTATCTATTTAGTGCCATACCCATTGAACTACCAAAATACTTCTTCACTGATTTAGAAAAAAACATAACAAAGTTCATTTGGAAGAACAAAAGATCAAGGATATCCAGGGAAATAATGAAAAAAAACACATATGATGGGGGCCTTGCAGTCCCTGACCTAAAACTATATTACAAAGCAGCAGTCATCAAAACAATTTGGTAATGGCTAAGAAACAGAAAGGAAGATCAGTGGAATAGACTGGGGGAAAGCGACCTCAGCAAGACAGTATACGATAAACCCAAAGATCCCAGCTTTTGGGACAAAAATCCACTATTCGATAAAAACTGCTGGGAAAATTGGAAGACAGTGTGGGAGAGACTAGGAATAGATCAACACCTCACACCCTACACCAAGTTAAATTCAAAATGGGTGAGTGACTTAAACATAAAGAAGGAAACCATAAATAAATTGGGTAAACACAGAATAGTATACATGTCAGACCTTTGGGAGGGGAAAGGCTTTAAAACCAAGCAAGATATAGAAAGAATCACAAAATGTAAAATAAATAATTTTGACTACATCAAACTAAAAAGCTTTTGTACAAACAAAACCAATATAACTAAAATCAGAAGGGAAACAACAAATTGGGAAAAAATCTTCATAGAAATCTCTGACAAAGGTTTAATTACTCATATTTATAATGAGCTAAATCAATTGTACAAAAAATCAAGCCATTCTCCAATTGATAAATGGGCAAGGGAAATGGATAGGCAGTTCTCAGATAAAGAAATCAAAACTATCAACAAGCACATGAAGAAGTGCTCTACATCTCTTATAATCAGAGAGATGCAAATCAAAACAACTCTGAGGTATCACCTCACACCTAGCAGATTGGCTAACATAACAGCAAAGGAAAGTAATGAATGCTGGAGGGGATGTGGCAATGTAGGGACATTAATTCATTGCTGGTGGAGTTGTGAATTGATCCAACCATTCTGGAGGGCAATTTGGAACTATGCCCAAAGGGCGACAAAAGAATATCTACCCTTTGACCCAGCCATAGCACTGCTGGGTCTGTATCCCAAAGAGATAATGGACACAAAGACTTGTACAAAAATATTCATAGCTGCGCTCTTTGTGGTGGCCCAAAACTGGAAAATGAGGGGATGCCCATCAATTGGGGAATGGCTGAACAAACTGTGGTATATGTTGGTGATGGAGTACTATTTGTGCTAAAAGGAATAATAAAGTGGAGAAGTTCCATGGAGACTGGAACAACCTCCAGGAAGTGATGCAGAGCGAGAGGAGCAGAACCAGGAGAACATTGTACACAGAGACTAATACACTCTGGTATAATCGAACGTAATGGACTTCTCCATTAGTGGCGGTGTAATGTCCCTGAACAACTTGCAGGGATCCAGGAGAAAAAAACACCATTCATAAGCAAAGGATAAACTATGGGAGTGGAAACACCGAGAAAAAGCAACTGCCTGAATACAGAGGTTGAGGGGACATGACAGAGGATAGACTCTAAATGAACACTCTAATGCAAATACTATCAACAAAGCAATGGGTTCAAATCAAGAAAACATCTAATGCCCAGTGGATTTACGCGTCGGCTATGGGGGGTGGGGGGGAGGAAAAGAAAATGATCTATGTCTTTAACGAATAATGCTTGGAAATGATCAAATAAAATATATTTAAAAAAAAAAACAAAAAAAACAAAAAAAAACAAAAAAAAAGAAACACACCAGAGGTGGGTAAATACTCACGATGTCAGAATTAAAGGTTGGAGCAAGAGCTATTGGGCCTTGACTGATAGAAATAAGGCAGGAGTTGCAATCATGATATCTAATAAAGCCAAAATAAAAAAGACCTGATTAAAAGGGATAGGGAAGGTAAATACATCCTGATAAAAGGGAATATAAAATATGAGGAAATATTACTAATCAACATGTATGCACCGAATGGTATAGCATCCAAATTTCTAAAGGAGAAACTAACAGAATTGAAGGAGGAAATAGATAGTAAAACTATACTTGTGGGAGACCTGAACCTACCACTATCAAATTTAGATAAATCAAATAAAAAAATAAATTTGGAAGAGATAAATTATGTGAATGAAATCTTAGAAAAATTAGAGTTAATAGATATATGGAGAAAAATGAATAGGAATACACCTTCTTTTCAGCAGCACATGGTACATTCACAAAGATTGACCATATAATAGGTCATGAAAGCATAGCAAAAAAATGCAGAAAATCAGAATTAATAAATGAAACATTTTCAGATCATAAGGAAATAAAAATAATGATCAGTAAGGGTACATGGAGAGCCAAATCAAAATTTAATTGGAAATTAAATAATATGATCCTCCAAAATCGGTTAGTTAGAGAACAAATCATAGAAACAATTAATAATTTCATCAAGGAAAATGACAATGATGAGACATCCTTTCAAACTCTATGGGATGCAGTCAAAGCAGTACTCAGGGGAAAATTCATATCCTTGAGTTCATATATTAAGAAATTAGGGAGGGCAGAGGTCAATGAATTGAATATGCAAATCAAAAAATTTGAAAGGGAACAAATTAAAACCCCCCAGAAGAAAACTTAACTAGAGATCCTGAAAATTAAGGGAGAAATTAATAAAATTGAAAGTGATAGAACTATTTGAAAAAAACCCAAACAAAATAGACAAAGTACTTGTCAATCTAATAAAAAAAGTAAAGAAGAAAAGCAATTTAACAGTATCATAGATAAAAAAAGGTTGAGCTCACCTTTAATGAAGAAGAAATTAAGGCGATCATTAAAAACTATTTTGCCCAATTACATGGCAATAAATATACTAATCTAGGTGATATAGATAAATAAATTGCCTAGATTAACAGAAGAAGAAATAGAAATCTTAAATAATCCCATTTCAGAAAAAAAGAAATTGAAAAGGCCATCAACGAACTCCATAAGAAAATATCCCCAGGGTCAGATAGATTCACAAGTGAATTCTATGAAGCATTCAAAGAACAGCTAATCCCAATACTATACAAACTATTTGACATAATAAGCAAAGAGGGAGTTCTACCAAACTCCTTTCATGACACAAATATGGTACTGATTCCAAAGCCAGGCAGATCAAAAGAGAAAGAAAACTACAGACCAATCTCCTTAATGAACATAGATGCAAAAATCTTAAATAGGATACGAGCAAAAAGATTCCAGCAAGTAATCAGGAGGGTTATTCACTATGATCAGGTGGGATTTATACTAGGAATGCAAGGACGATTCAATATCAGGAAAACCATACACATAATTGACGATATCAACAACCAAACCAACAAAAATCACATGATTATCTTAATAGATGCAGAAAAAGCCTTTGACAAAATACAACACTCATTCCTATTGAAAACACTAGAAAGCATAGGAATAAAAGGATCTTTCCTAAAAATAATAATAAAGTATCTAAAGCCATCAGCCAATATCATCTGCAATAGGGATAAACTAGAAGCATTCCCAATAAGATCAGGAGTAAAATAAGGATACCTATTATTACCTCTATTATTTAACATTGTACTTGAAACACTAGCAGTAGCAATTAGAGAAGAAAACAAAATTGAAGGTATTAAAATTGGCAATGATGAGAACAAACTATCAGTCTTTGCAGATTATATGATGGTCTACTTAAAGAATCCTAGAGAATCAACTAAAAAGCTAGGGGAAATAATCAAGAACTTTAGCAAAATTGCAGGATAGAAAATAAACCCACATAAGTCATCAGCTTTTCTATATATCTCCAACACATCTCAGCAGCAGGAATTAGAAAGATAAATTCCATTCAAAATCACCTTAGACAATATAAAATACTTAGGAATCTATCTGCCAAGACAAACACAGGAACTATATGAACACAACTACAAAACACTTTCCACACAACTAAAACTAGATCTGAGCAATTGGAAAAACATTAACTGCTCTTGGGTAGGATGAGCTAACATAATAAAAATGACCATTCTACCCAAACTTATCTATTTATTTAGTGCCATACACATCGAACTTCCAAAAAACTTTTTCCTGAATTAGAAAAAAACATAAAGATGTTCATTTAGAAGAACAAAAGATCAAGGATATCCAGGTAAATAATGAAAAATAATGCAAAGGAAGGTGGCCTTGCAGTCCCAGATCTCAAACTATACTATAAAGCAGTGGTCATCAACACAATTTGGTACTGGCTAAGAGACAGAAAGGAGGATCAGTGGAATAGTCTTGGGGTAAGTGACCTCAGCAAGACAGTCTATGCCAAGCCCAAAGATCCCAGCTTTTGGGACAAAAACCCACTATTTGACAAAAACTGCTGGGAAAACTGGAAGACAGTGTGACAAAGATTTGACTTGGATCAACATCTCACACCCTACAGCAAGATAAACTCAGAATGGGTAAATGACTTGAACATAAAGAAGGAAACTAACTATGAGTAAATTATGTGAACACAGAATAGTATATGTTTCAGACCTTTGGGAAGGGAAAGATTTTAAAACCAAGCAAGACTTAGAAAGAGTCACAAAATGTAAAATCAATGATTTTGATTACATCAAATTAAAAATTTTTGTACAAAAAACACAATGTAATCAAAATTAGAAGGGAAATAACAAACTGGGAAACAATCTTCATAACAAAAACCTCTGACAAAGGTCTAATTATTCAAATTCATAAAGAGGTAAATCAATTGTACAAAAAATCCAGCCATTCTCCAATTGATAAATGAGCAAGGGACATGAACAGGCAGTTCTCAGAAACCAAAACCATTAATAAGCACATGAAAAAAGTGTTCTAAATCTCTTGTAATTAGAGAGATGCAAATTAAAAGAAATCTGAGGTATCACCTCATACCTAGCAGATTGTCTAACATGATAGCAACGGAACGTAATGAATGCTGGAGGGGATGTGGCAAAGTTGTGACATTAGTTCATTGCTGGTGGAGTTGTGTACTGATCTAACCAATCTGGAGAGCATTTTGAAACTATGCCAAAAGGGTGATAAAAGACTTTCTGCCCTTTGATCCAGCCATAGCACTGCTGGGTTTGTACCCCAAAGAGTTAATAAGAAAAAAGACTTGTACAAGATTATTCATAACTGTGCTCTTTGTGGTGGCCAAAAATTGGAAAATAAGGGGATGCCCATCAATTGGGGAATGGCTGAACAAATTGTGGTATCTGTTAGTGATGGAATACTATTGTGCTCAAAGGAATAGTAAAGTGGAAGAATTCCATGGAGACTGGAACAACCTCCCGGAAGTGATGCAGAGTGAAAGGAGCAGAACCAGGAAACATAGTACACAGAGACTGACACATTGTGGTACAATTGAATGTAATGGACTTCTCCATTAGTGGTAATGCAGTGTTCCTGAACAATGTGGAGGGATCTCTATGAGAAAGAACACTATCCACATCCAGAGGAAAAACTGTGGGAGTAGAAACACCGAAGAAAAACAACTACTTGACTACATGGGTAGGGGGATATGATTGGGGATATAGACTAAATGAACATCCTAGTGCAAACACCAACAACATGGGAATGGGTTGTGATCAAGGACACATATATTACCCAGTGGAATTGTGTGTTGGCTACAGGGAGGGGTGGGGAGGGGAGGGAGGAATAGAAAATGATTTTTGTAACCAAGAAATAATGTTTGAAATTAACCAAATAAAAAAAATAATGTTAAAAAAGAATGGATTTGAATGAAATTGTTCCTAAAGATGTTAAATAGGTATTGATGTAATAGTCATCTGCCTATTAGAAAATATTTACCTGGGACAGCTAGATAGTATGGTGAATAGAGTGCCATTCTTGGATTTGGAATGACCTGAGTTCATATCTGAATGCAGATACTTCCTCATTTCTGTGACTCCTGGCAAGTCACTTAATCCCAATTGCTTATCCTTTACTGTTCTTTAGTCTTCAATCAATGCTTACTATCAATTCTAACACAGAAATGAGGGTTAAAAATAATTAATTAATCAAAATACTTATCTGAGTTCTTGTTTCCTTGAGGGAAGGAAAGACATTAATAGAGCTTCTGAATCTGCATGGATTCATTGGAATATTCTGATTTAGTACAAAAAAACATTGAATTAGGAGTGTGAAGATTGAATTAACTCTCCCCTGTCCATTTTTAGATTTAATCACTAAAAGCGTATACACTCCACTCACAATTGAGTGGGAAAGGTCTGTGACCCACATGTACCAATAGTGGGTGATGAATCAAAATCAACTGACTACTCCATGTGCAATCCTAAGCAAAAGCTTTAGCTGTAATTGGTACATGTGAAATGAAGGAAGTCACAGGAAGTGACAAAAAGAAATGGTCTTTTAAAATGCCAAGAAACTTCCTGTGAGAGCTCTCTTTGCTATTTCTTCTTTGACTTGACTTTGGAGGAGCTTGAGCTTGAAATCTCAGACTGCTTCTCTTTGGACTGATACGTGGTGAGTGAAAAAGAGTTGACTCATTTCCTGGATTTTCTGAAGGGACTAGGCTGAGGATAGTCCTACCATCTTGGGAGAGGCTCCCTGCATCCCCAAGTCCTTGATGTAAGGCTGAAGCCTCTCTGGCTAAGGAATAACTAGCCCTACCTGGGTTGAGCCAGGGCTGGAGCAAAATACTTACTGTGTACCCTATCCTTTCTCTGATTTTTCTTACTTTCACTCTTTCTATATTTTATAAATAAATTGTTAAAATAAATCTCTTTGTCATTAATTAAAATTCCTGGTGACCCTACTCTTAAATAATCAAGTCCAAATTTTTATAAAAACCCCATAACATTTATACCCCTTACAGGAGTTAATGGCTATATTTTCAAGATAAGAATCTTTCAATTTCTAGTTTGTGACTTTGGATAGGTCACTTCTGAATTCAAGATTATAATTTTCTTCTATATAATGAGATTTGTACTAAATCTTTTTAATTCCCAATAGTATATTCTCTAACATTATGTATGCTATGACCATTTCCTGCTCTAAAAAATATAACTCTTGATTTAATATTTTATTTTCTGATGACCCTCATGACCTCAAATACTATGATTCTCTTGACACTTGACTCTTGACACTACCCTTGCTATTAGTTCTTTCTATAGTAGAAATGAAATAACATTGGAGTAAAAGGATATGAATTTAAATAGCAATTATGCTATTCATGATCTGTGTTATTTTTAATACATCATATAACTTTTCTTGGTTTCACTTCCCACATCATTAAAATGAACCAGAGTGGTATACAGGTATGACAAGAGGATCTCTAAAGTCCTTAAACAAACAAACAAACTAACAAAAAAACAAACCCCTCTATATTCTTAGTTCTTTTTGAATTCATCAAGCAAGATGAGGAAAGATTTGAACCAAGCCCCAAATTTGGTGGCTTCCTAATTTTATAATTCTTGCAAATAAGGTGTTAACTTCTGTTATTTTGATTCTATTGAAGGACTGTAAGTGTTACCAGTACCCTTTAAATTCAAATTCATGTTCCTCTAAATTCAGCACCTGTCTCCAAACCCCAACTTGACAAATACTACTTATAGCTATGCTCATTTAGATAGATGCTTTCTGACTTGTTCAATGAATTCACATGTTGAAAGTACCTTCAGTCTCTATCTTCCTCTGACTAGATTGCTCCTTCTAGAACTTCCTTTTAAAGACAATGTTTAGGCTAACACTACCTAACTGGTTTTTGCCATACTCCCATGCCCCCTTCAGCATTTTTTGGGGGGTAGTTTTTCCCCATTTGAAAGCTGGCTCTATGAAAAGAAAGATTGTCTTTTTTTTTTCTATTAGAATTCCCAACTAGGAGGACAGTGCCTGGCTCATAGTAGGTCCTTTAGCACCTGTCGACTGACTGAATACTTCCATTGTTGTAAAATCCTAAATAAAATAGAAGTAAAAGATACTATTGAGTATTTGTATGCTAGTGTAAACAACACTGCACTTGGAAACATAGGAAAGCATTGAGTTGAATCCTGTCTCCAAAGCTCTGATGATCCAAGGACTGTCTTTGACCTCTTTCTGTATCTGGCATATAATAGATGTAATTAAATAACATTTACTGAAGTGAAGTGAATGGAAGGTATTTAGTAACTTTTAGGCTCAGTTTCTTCATCTAATAAAGGAATATCTATCTCATAAAGTTGTTAAGGTGATCAAATTAGGGAACGTGTGCAAAGTGTACTACTAACCTCTTATTACTATGTACATCAGATATTATAATCACTCTTCAATCCTTCTGAACTAAGACTTTGCTATCTAATTGTGAGGTGACATGTAGATTTAAAAATAGTATAGGATCTGATATATTTCAAACAGACACTATAGACCAGTTTTTCCTAAAGCAAGGTATAATTCCATAAAATTTCTAAATGTTCTATCTTAAACTTCTGTATTTGATATAACCTTGCCCAGTGAGGCCAAGCATTTATTATATCAAGGCATTTTGTGAAAAAAAGCAAGCAGAATGGTCCATGCCCTCTTTGAGCTTACATTTGAATGGGAGGAAAACAGGAAATAAATGGGAGTTAAAAATATATGAAGTTTCTGTAGAAATAGATGGGCAGTGAGGTAGAGGTCTAGATCCTGGAAAGATATGGGAAAAGTACAGCTATCAGAGCCCAGGGTAGTTCTGAGGCAGAGTCCAAGTTTCTAGTGGAGAAAGATTAGGATGATAGCCAGGGAGCAGATGGCATTGTTTGGAGATGGTGAGGAACTAAAGATGAGGGGAGCCAATTCTTTAAATGCATAAGTTTTAAAATATCTATTGACATCATTCTTTGAAGTCTTAAAGTGTCACAGAGATGACCCAGTTTTCTCAAAGACCATGTCAGCTGGATGTGAACTCTGGTAAATCCCATGATCATTTTATGAATTTAATTATCCTCCAGTTTTTGAAAAAAAACATACAAATGATCAGTACTAAGATTTTATAAATGATACATTGTCTACTAAGGCCATCTGCATCAGTAGGTGGAAAACTTATGTTGATACCATGAATCTTTTGGAATATTGACACAAAAATTTAAGAAGCAAGGACATGCAATAGAAATTCAATTGAGAAACACTTAGAAAATCAGGATATAGGATAGCAAAGGATAGCAAAGTTCTTTTTTCCCATATAACATGAACCCCAAAGGAATCCTCTAAATAAGAGACCTGCCAATGTTTTTGATATGAAAGTCTAAACTGTATGGGAGATACTTTCCCAGATGAATGCTTTTCTTATTGCTTGTTGTTGAATTGAATTTGTCCACTGATGTTCTAGTTTTTGATTGCTTTGTTGTTCTCTCTCTTTCTCTCTCTCTCTCTCTCTCTCTCTCTCTCTCTCTCTCTCTCTCTCTCTCTCTCTCTCTCTCTCTCTCTCTCTCTCTCTCCCTCTCTCCCCCCTTCCATTTCTGCTACTCATTTGAGAAAGCCAAAATTTTTTATTGCAGGAACCAAGTCAAGTACTCCTAAAGACATTTCAAACTATATCAGTTCCTATGGATTCAAGACAATTCATTCTATGAAACTAATCATGAGATTTGAATGTTAGCTTTTGACTCAGAGAAATAACATCTGTGCATGGAAGAAATAGACTCAGGACAGCTGACTGACCAGCTGTTGGGCTTGCCACACAGTTGTGCCTACCCAGGAGATACCCTGGTTTGATCCACACTGGCTTAAATATTATGTCCTTTCATAATGAGAGTGAATACAGACACAAAAGAGGAAACACTTAAATGTACTTTACTGTGACTGATGCAATATCATTATTCTGTAAACCATGGTTAAGTATATTATTCCCTTTTGCAATCAATACACTGAAACTGAAAGTAAAATGAGAGATTATGCAGAATATAAATATTATATAATCTGCTGCCTTGTGTCCTTTACTTTATATCCATCTAATAATTAGTGGACTAAGCCCTTGAATGGGAGTCACTGACATTTCTATTTAGGAAATTATGCTCTTATGTCCTAGTGAACTCTCACTCTATGGTCTAGCTTGAATAGAAATGATTGCAAAACCCAGCTTGTAAGATCTTCATGAGTTTCTAGGAATGAAGATATCCTGAAAATGGATATACTCCCCATTTGGTATTTAGAGAAATAGGGTGACTAATCTATGCCAGGGACTTCGTAATTTGTGTATACTCTGTAGTTATTTATTCTATGTTGTGTGCATGCGTGTGTGTGTGTGTGTGTGTGTGTGTGTGTGTGTGGTCTAGCATAAACACTTTCAGGGCAACAGGAGGACTTTCTGAATTTAATTATAGTTTGAAATAAATTCTATACAAAAATAATATTTTTCTAGTTCCTAATACGGTATTCCAAGGTACAAAAGAAAAAAAATAAGCATCCATTTTAATTCAAGAAAGTTAAATTATCAAACTAAAGATAAGAATAAGAGAAATGTTAGAAGTGGAAGAAATATTGAAAATTAGAAATTTAGAACATTGACCACAATATAAGAGCTTTCTCAATATTATACATATATACATACATATATATGTATACACAAACACACATATATAAATAACAGGATTTGAAAATTTTTCATGCATATTTCCAAAACATCATTTTCACTTTTTCTTTGTGTTCATTAATGTGCCACCTCATCATAACTCAATCACTCAACTTCTTCCCTAGATTATAGGAATAGTTAGTCTACTGCCTTGGGTCTCTTTCCATTTCCATTCTTTTTTTCCACATATTTAGTTGCTAAATTGTCATTCCTAAGTGTGAAAATTAACTTTAACTCTCCCCTGATTGTGAAAATGAAATTAATTAACTTTCCCCTGATTGTAAAAATTAAATGAATTCCCCTGCCCATTTTTAGATTTAATCACCAAAGTTATAAACACCCCATTCACACTTGAGTGGGGGAGGTCTGTGACCCATGTGTGCAATAGTGGGTGATGAATCAGAATTAAATTGACTGCCCCTGGGCAGTCCTAAAGCAAAGATTAGACTGTGATTGGTAGACATAAAATTAGGGGAGGGCACAGGAAGTGATGCAAAAAAAAAGGGTCTTTAAAAGGGTGTTACAAATTCCTTAGTGCAGTTCTACTTGGAGTTGAACTTCCTGTGAGAGAGAGTTCTTCATTCTTTGGAATTGAGACTGGAGAAGAATCTGCTGACTGGACCTGAGCCTCCATTCCTGATAAGGCTGTTCTTGAATCTCTTCCTTTGGACTGACATTTGATGAGTGAAAAGGCTTACTCTTTTCCTGGATTTTCTGAAGAGACTAGCCTCAGGAGAGACTTACTTTTTGAGAGAGAGACTTCCCCAGGTCCTCAGCTACCAGGACTGGGGCCTCTCTGCTTAAGGACTAAATTCCCCTGCCCTGGTTCAGTCAGGGGCTGGGAATAAATTACTTAGTTCTTAGGCTAGATATCTTACCCCATTCTCTTTCTGATTTTCTTACTTCACTCTTTCTACATTTTGTAAATAAATTATTAAAAAATCTCTTTGGAATTAATTAAATTCCTGGTGACCCTATTTTAAATATAATCCAGTCCAACTTTTTTATATAATTAACCCCATATCCCCCCTTACATAAGTGATAGTTCTAAACATATTGGCCTTCCTGCCTTTCCTCTCACTTAAAAATCTTCAGGGAATTCTAATTATTTCTGTGATAAAATACAAAATTCTTAGCCTGACATTTAATGCTCTTCAGAATTTGTTTTGCACCAATATAGTGCTATATTTTTATTGCTACTTTCATGTTCCATTCCAGTCAATCTGACCTGCTAGGTGCCCTTAATGAACTCATTCATTCTCCTTAAATTCCTTTTCATAAGTGTCTCTTGTACATCTAGAATAGCCTCTCTCTTCATATCTGTCTGATAAAATCTCTGAGTTCTTTCAAAGCACAGTTCTGGTGTTACTTCTATTGCCACTCTTAAACTCTTTAAATTACTTTATATGGCTTTGTAAGTAAAAGTTTGGGAGTTTTTGCCCCCATCCCAGTGATTAAACACAAAAGAGTAATACTTCCCCATTGATCAATCCATCTGAGGTGTAAACTAGCTATAATAAGCAAACCCTTAATCCTTTTAGTTTGGTGCTCTGATATAAAGTACAAAGCCAGATGATTCAACATAGGGAATAATGTGACATTACTGAAGAACTGGTTTCATCTTATTGTCTATGCATAGAGTAAATAATTTAGGAATCATTCTCTCTCTCTCTCTCTCTCTCTCTCTCTCTCTCTCTCTCTCTCTCTCTCTCTCTCTCTCTGCCTCTCTCTCTGCCTCTCTCTCTCTCTCTCTCTCTGTCTCTGTCTCTGTCTCTCTCTCTCTCTCTCTCTCTCTCTCTCTCTCTCTCTCTCTCTCTCTCTCTCTCTGTCTCTCTCTCTCCCTCTCAAGGATTATTCTCTCTATGATGAGGAGAGTCTTACATAATTGACCTTCAACCACATAGTAGGTAACTAAAACTCATAAAAGTACATTAACTTTCTCCAGAATTTTCAGAGCAACTAGAACAGGTATTTTAGTGCATTTTTAATATTTGCTAAATCATCTACGTAGTTTTCTTTTCTCTCATTTGTCAGTGGTGCTTTAACCTCTATGCCATTGGAGGAAAAGGCAACTGATAACAATTCATTTAGCAAATGCTACCAGTAAATATTGGAATAGGGGGGAAGTTCTATCTTTGTACCCAGCATGCATGTAGAAACCCACATAAAAAAGGAGTTGAATATGGGGTAGTAGGGGAGGGAAAGCACTAGCACATATGGTTATCAATGAAGACTCCATACAGAAGACATTGCTTGTGCTCTGTCTTAAATGAGCAGAGGGTCTATATGAGTCAGAAGTAAGATGTGAATATAATCCAAGCTTGAGGGATAGAAAAAACTTTGAATGTGAGCAGGGAGGCAATCTGTGTCTTTTCTCCCAGAAGCATCTAAGGTACAGAAAGGCTCAGTGCCAGAAGGATAGCAAGGAAAAGGTATATTTTCCCCATATAGATGATGAAACTGACAAATTATGATAAAAATGGACTGTGATCCCTTCCAGAGGAAGGTGAGCTCTCGTTGATGAAAATATAGATTCTTGAACATTACATGAACTGAAGCAGAGTGAAGTGAGCAGAACCAGAATATTGTTCACAGTAATAGCATTATTTTATGATAATCAACTGTGAATGACTTAGCTATTCTTATAAATACATGGAACAAATACAATTCTAAATGATATGATAAAAATGCCATTTACCACAAGAGAAAGAATGCAGACTGAAGCATACTATTTTTCATTTTTTTTTCCTCCACAAAAGGACTAATAGAGAATAATGTCTTATTTAAATGTACATGTAAAATCTCTATCAGATTGGTTACCAGTTCTGGGAAGTATGAAGGGAGAGAAGAAGGGAGGGAAAGAATTTGAAACTCAGAATTAAAGAAAAAGAATGTCAAAATTGTTTTCACATATAAATGGGGAAAAGTAAAATATCATTTCAAAAATATTTAAGTATCAAGAAATCCTTCATTAAGAGAAGGAACAAAAAGTTTTGATCCCAGGATAAGCCAGCCAGAAAACTGAAAGTTATTTCCACAGTGATTTCCCAGGGCAAACAGAACATACCTAGGGAGATTTTGTAGGACTAGGGTTTGTCTCCCAGGAAATCAAGAATCAGTACTTCAAAACATTATACTCTGAAAATAAATGAGGATACTTTGCCATTATCAGTAAACTACACACTCTTAGTATATGGAGACATTTGTGTTTGTATGTGTATGTATGTTTGTATTCATATTACTTAGCATTATACTTTATAACTATCAACTACTTTGTATATAAGATATTCAAATACAGCAAATTGAGTTTTATTAGATTTTGTTCATTTTTCATATAGTTGTAAGCTATTTTATTAGTTTAATTTACTAATTCTAAGAGAGTTGTAGTGATACAGATTTCTATTTCTGAAAGAATTATCAGGGACCATAGAATCTAGAACTTTGAGCTATGAGTGGGGTTAGCATTAACCTAATCTAACCTTTATTTTGTAAATAAGGAAACTGAGGCCCAAAGAGTTTAAATGAGTTGTCGTAGGTCACACTGACAAAAAGTAGTAGAACTAGTATTCCAACTTCTGACATAACACTTCAGATCTAATGTTCTTACCACTATTCCATTACTTATTCCAATTTCTGTCTGAAATATGAATGACCTCTAAGCCATCATTGATTAGTAGCCACCTGTTATGAACCAAGTCTAAATTAAACTAGATCCTTGATGTCAGGTTAAAGAGTTAATTGCAATAAAATTAACTTTATGGATGCATGGTATGCAATGAAAGCAAGAGATTAAAAGAATTGTTTTTAAAGAGACGGAGAATCAAAATAAAGGAAGCACTAACCTTCTCTTCTTTCTGAATCACTCCAACAAACACTCGGGAATTAGGAAAGCATTTTCCAAAGGGCACAAAGAGTTCAGGTAAAGACTCTGACATCAATTTTCACTTAGTTGGTTCTTTATATTTCAGGTGGCAAAAGGCTTCAAACAATCTCCTCTCAGTCCACCTCTAGCCCTTTCAAGAGTTATCACAACACCAGCAGATGGAGGAAAAGACTAAGTAGCAGCAATGAGAGGACCAGCTTCCACTATGATTTGGTACCATCTTCTACCCCTTCTTATGGGAAGTGTTAGCATATCACACATCAAACACTTCTCCATCCCAGCCTCCTAAAAGCAGCAAAGTAGTAGCAGCTGTTTTTATACCATCCAAACATAACATCTAAGATTAATTTGAAGACTTCTCTCAGTTGTCACTTTATCACTTTTGTTATTTAGTTGTTTTCAGCTATATCCAATTTTTCATGACCCCATTTGAGTTTTCGCAGATAATAGAGTGATTTACCATTTCTTTTGCCAGCTGATTTTACAGAGGAAGAAACTGAGGCAAACAGGGTTAAATGACTTGCCCAGAGTCACATAACTAGTAAGTGTCTGAGGCCAGATTTGAAGTCAGGCTGATGAGTCTTTCTTACTCTAGGCTTTAACTCTATCCACTGTACCACCTAGCTGCACTCACTTTAGCATTAGTAACTCACAGTAGAAAACCACCCAATTTTCAGTATTTTTATTCCCTTTAATTGAATTTAATCTGAAGATCTTGCCTGATATTTTTCTAGTCCTTTCTTCTAGATCTGAAGAACTTAACGCATGTGCATGTGTGAATGTGTGTGAGTGTGTGCGTGTGTGTGTGTGTGTGTGTGTGTGTGTCTGTGATGCATCCCTCTGAAAATCTGGTGAATCCTAGGGAAACTGGAATTTTTCTAAGAATAATGTTTTTAAATGATAATCTAAAATAGATGGCACTAGAAAGGAAACAAATTCTATTGAAATAAAATCATCTCTGAATTCAAATTCATTAAGCATAAGTAATTAATAATCCCTGTGCTAGATACAAATGGAGCAAACCTATTCCTTCTTCCTCCTAGTATCCTTTTGAGAATTTGAGTAAAGTGAGCTCATTCTGCCACTTTATCTTCTCTTTTTCAGGTTAAATAGAACCAGCTTCTTTAGCAAATCCTAACACAACACTTTTTTTAGTCTTTTCTCTCTCTCCTCCCCCAAAACGTCCTTGATGCCCTTTTAGGGACACATTCCAGTTTTTTAACGCTGTTTCTAAACTGTGGTCCATGGGAGTGAGTAGCATCTTCACAGAGGGGAAAGAAGCTGCCTGGTATTTACTAAAATAATTACATATAAGAAGCAAAAGCAAGCAAGGAACACAACTGCCTGTTGCTTTGGCAACTGGTAATGTTGGCTAGCCTTGGTTTTGTTTTGGCGAAGTGCTGATGTGGCTCTTAGAGCTGTGATGAACATTTGGAATATTTATAGTGAATCTCTATAAAAGAAAAGATAGAGAGAGACCCAGAGACAAAGAGTCAATTAAGAGAGAGAGAGAGAGAGAGAGAGAGAGAGAGAGAGAGAGAGAGAGAGAGAAAGAGAGAGAGAGAGAGAGAGACAGAAATAAGGAGCTAGGGACAGAGTCATAGAAAGACAGAGATAGCTAGGCAAAGAGAAGCTGGAGGACAGAGACAGAGGACAGGTGGACACAGAAGGCATCGGGGAGAGACAGAAAAAATAGAGACAGCAACAGAGACAGAGAGACTAAATAAAACAGAAATAGATGAAAAAGAGATAGGCAAAGAAAGGCAAGAGATAGGAACAGAGGACAGGTGGAGACAAAAAGAGACAGAAAAGAGAGATGGAGAAAAAGAAACCAAGATAGACACAAAAGACAGAGAGAGAGAGAGGCAGAAAAGGAAAGAGAAAAAGAAAGACACACAGATCGAGTATAATCACTCTTGGAAAATAGCTAGGGCCCATCCTTTGTTATAGATATGCAATTAGAAATAACAATATCAGGCTCAGAACCAGGGCTCTTTGAATGAACCTTCTTTAATCACAGGATGATGAGGACTGACCTCTACTGGGCATGTCACCAGAATGTTGTAGAGTAAATTGCAGAGAAGGTCTGGTAATCATATCTAACACAATACCATTATAGTCATCCCAGGTAGAGGTATTCTAAAGAATGCCATTAGAGGGATAACATGGAAGAAAATCAACAGCCCAAGGAAAGGGGTCAGCCGAGGAAAAAAAGTAAAAGAGAGAAGGGAAAATTATAACTGTGACACTGGTAAAGTGGTGATAAATGGAGAATTGGTCTGCCCTGGAGTGTATATGCAGGACTCAGACAATCAGAAGTGGTAAATGTCCTGGAGTTGTCATTTTCAGCATATCATTGTCTCATCGACACCCTTCTTCCATTGTCCCTGTTAAAGAAAGGCAGAAGTACAGCTATTCTGGATCTGATTCTGACCAACAATTGACAGTGGTCAGCGTAGTGTCATGGACAAAATTGCTGATTTGGATTCAGAGACTGCTTCAGATCCCAGATCTGTGACATCAGCCAGAAATCTTCCTTTCTCCTATCATAAACCTGCTTTTCCATAAAAAAGTGTTTTAGATTAGATAACATTATAAAATTCTGTAGGATAGGGGGGAACTCCTTAATTTTGGTATTTGTGTTATAAATTACTACCATTGTGCCTGGCACATGGTATATTCTTAATACTTGTTGGATTGATGATTGATTATTTATTATCACCAAGGACTCTTCCAGTTCTAAAGTCTATGAACTTAAGGGGAAGATTGTCTAATGGAACAGAAATGACTTGTCCATGGGGAGGAAGCCATGCTAGAATATAAGTATTGTGTTTGGAAATGATTTGAGACAAAGTGTAATAAATATCTTTTACTAAGCTGATTTCCAAAAAATGTACAGAAAGTAGTCATATGATCCCATAATATAAAACCAATGATATGAACTTTTTATACATGAAATAGGAAACTCTCAAAAATAATATTAATTGACAAATGGAAATTATTTTTAGGAGGAAGACATGGGGAAAGGTCTAAGAAATACACCATCTTTTTAAAAATATAACTAAATATAAAATATAGTAGACTGGTACAATCTCATAATGTAGGAACAAAGCTGAAGCAAAGATCATTCTGGGATCTGTAAAAATACTAACAACAATAAAAATGGTCTAGATGAAGAAGAATGATAGTATAGGACTGTTACTTAGAGTGGAGGGAACGATGAAAGAGGATGTTGGAAAGAAAAAAGTTATCTATTTTATACTTTGTTTCTGTTTTTCACCAACTTGAATCAGAATGCATTTAATAAGAATCTACTTTGCTCAAGATTCAGAGCATTTTGAGATATAGACAAAAAATATAGACATCCATTTCCTAAAGGAGATTACATTCTACTGCTATGAAACATGTACAGGAGAAACAGAATACAAATAATTAGGAAAAGGTTGAAGAGTTTTTCATTGACAAATAATTAAGAAGCTGGAGTAAAAAAATATAAAGGGAATCAATATTGGACATTGGACACTATCATAGCAAAGGCATAGAAACAGGATGTTACCTGACAAGTTCATGAAATAGCTAGTAGGCCAATGTTGCAAGCCAGTAGACTATATAAATTGGAATTATATGAAATTACTTTAGAATGAGAGGTGAGAGATAGCTTCTGGAAGTTTCTAAATGTAAGGCAAGGTATTTTATATTAGAGGAAAATAGGTAGACACTGAAAATTTCTGTGTTAGAAAAGAATATATTAGGGCTAGGTCTAAGTAGTATTAATTAGGTATTTGAGTATATAATGTATTGGAGAACCCAGAAACTGGAAACAGAGAGCCCATTTAGGAATCTAATCCAAGATTCTTGGAATGAAGTAATGATGGCCCTTACTGGGATGGTATATGTATGAGTATAGATATATAGAAAAAAGCCCAGATGTGAGAGATGATAGAGATAGAATACAGAAAGAAAAATGATTTTTACAGTCAGGGAACAAAGGATAGAGCATAAGGGTTGAAAGAGAATTTAAACTCAATATTAATATAGAAGGTATTGCCCCTCAATGAATTTATCTGGCCTAAAAATTATATCCTGGTATATTTAAATATGTAAATATTATTTTTGAGGTGGTTTGTCATGATTGAAGAATAGGATGAAGGTCACAGGATTGGAAATGGGAAAGTGTCGTACTGATTCTCAAAAAAGAGATAAAAAAATATGCTAAATTTTAGCTCTATAGATCAGTGAACTTGATATGTATCCCAGTAAAAATTTTAGAACTCATTGTTGAATGAATGGCATATGGACACCGACAATGGGAAGTAATGATCATTATAAGCCAATCTAAGCAAGTCATGCCAGACTAGACACATTTTCATTTTAAAATGTTGTTAAACATGTAGAGATAAATGCTGAATTCTATAGACACAGTTTGCTTTACCTTTTTTTTAAACATTATTTTATTTTGTCATTTTCATACATTATTCATTGGAAACATAGATCATAGATCGTTTTCTTTTCCTCCCCCCTCCTCCCGCCACACCTTCCCTAGCCAACGTGCAATTCCACTGGGTATGACATGTGTCCTTGCTCCGAACCCATTTCCTTGTTGTTGGTATTTGCATTAGAGTGTTCATTTAGTGTCTCTCCTCAATCAGATCCCCTTCACCCCTATAGTCAAGCCTTTCCTCAGTGTTTTTACTCCCTCAGTTTGTCCTCTGCATGAGAAGTTGTTTTTTTTTCCTCATAGATCCCTGCAGATTGTTCAGGGACATTGTAAAGCCATTACTGGAGAAATCCATTACGTTCAATTGTACCACAGTGTGTCTGTCAGTCTCTGTGTACAATGTTTCCTGGTTCTGCTCCTTTCACTCTGCATCACTTCCTGGAGGTTGTTCCAGTCTCCATGGAATTCCTCTACTTTATTATTCCTTTTAGCACAATAGTATTCCATCACCAACATATACCACAATTTGTTCAGCCATTCCTGAATTGAAGGGCATCCCCTCATTTTCCAATTTTTTGCCACCACAAAGAGCACAGCCTTGAATATTCTTGTACAAGTCTTTTTTCCTTATTATCTCTTTGGGGTACAGACCCAGTAGTGCTATGGCTGGATCGAAGGGTAGTCATTCTTTTATTGCCCTTTGGGCATAGTTCCAAATTGGCCTCCAGAATAGTTGGATCAATTCACAACTCCACTAGCAATGAATTAGTGTCCCTACTTTGCCACATCCCCTCCAGCATTCATTACTTTCCTTTGCTGTCATGTTGGCCAATCTGCTAGGTATGAGGTAATACCTCAGAGATGTTTTGATTTTCATCTCTCTGATTATAAGAGATTTAGAAGACCTTTTCATGTGCTTATTAATAGTTTTGATTTCTTTAACTGAAAATTGCCTATTCATGTCCCTTGCCCATTTATCAATTGGAGAATGGCTTGATTTTTTTTGAAAAATTTATTTAGCTCTTAATAAATTTGAGTAATTAAACCTTTGTCTGAGGTTTTTATGAAGATTGTTTCCCAATTTGTTGCCTCCCTTCTAATTTTAGTTACATTGGTTTTGTTTGTACAGAAACTTTTTAATTTGATGTTGTCAAAATTATTTATTTTATATTTTGTGACACTTTCTAAGTCTTTCTTAGTTTTAAAATCTTTCCTTTCCCAAAGGTCTGACATGTATACTATTCTGTGTTCACTTAATTTACTTATAGTTTCCTTCTTTATGTTCAGATCATTCACCCATTCTGAGTTTATCTTGGTGTAGGGTGTGAGGTGTTGATCCAAACCTAATCTTTCCCACACTGTCTTCCAATTTTCCTAGCAGTTTTTAATCAAATAGTGGATTTTTGTCCCCAAAGTTGGGGTCTTTAGGTTTGTCATAGACTGTCTTGCTGAGGTCATTTATGCCAAGTCCATTCCACTGATTCTTCTTTCTGTCTCTGATGACCACTGCTTTATAGTATAGTTTGAGATCTGGGACTGCAAGGCCACCTTCCTTTGTATTTTTTTCATTATTTCCCTGGATATCCTTGATCCTTTGTTCTTCCAAATGAACTTTGTTTCTCTAAGTCAGTAAAAAAAAATTTTTGGAAGCTCGATGGGTATGGCACTAAATAGATAGAAAAATTTGGGTAGGATGGTCATTTTTATTATGTTAGCTTGTCCCACCAATGAGCAATCAATGTTTTTCTAATTGTTTAGATCTAGTTTTAGTTGTGTGGAAAGTGTTTTGTAGTTGTGTTCATATAGTTCCTGTGTTCGTCTTGGCAGATAGATTCCTAAGTATTTTATATTGTCTTGGGGGACTTTAAATGGAATTTCTCTTTCTAATTCTTGCTGCTGAACTGGGTTTGAGATATATAGAAATGCTGATGACTTATGTGGGTTTTTGTTTTTTTTTTTGTATCCTGCAACTTTGCTAAAGTTGTTGATTATTTCAACTAGCTTTTTGGTTGATTCTCTAGGATTCTTTAAGTAGACCATCATATCATCCTCAAAGAGTAACAGTTTGGTCTCCTCATTGCCAATTTTAATACCTTCAATTTCTTTTTCTTCTCTAAGTGCTACTGCTAGTGTTTCTAGTACAATATTAAATAGCAAAGTAAAAAAAATAGTGATAATGGGCATCCTTGTTTTACTCCTGATCTTATTGGGAAGGCTTTGAGTTCATCCCCATTGCAGATGATGTTTGTTGATGGTTTTAGATATATACTGTTTTTTATTTTTAGGAAAGGCCCTTCTATTCCTATACTTTCTAGTGTTTTCAATAGGAATGGGTGTTGTATTTTATCAAAGGCTTTTCCTGCTTCTATTGAGATAATCATGTGATTTTTGTTAGTTTGCTTGTTAATATGGTCAATTATGTGGATGGTTTTCCTAATATTGAACCATCCTTGCATTCCTGGTATGAACCCTACCTGATCATAGTGGATGACCCTTGTGATGAATTGCTGGAGTCTTTTTGCTAGTATCCTATTTAAGATTTTTACATCTATATTCATTAGGGAGATTGGCCTATAGTTTTCTTTCTCTGTTTTTAATCTGCCTGGCTTTGGGATCAGTACCATGTTTGTGTCGTAAAAAGAATTTGGTAGAACCCCTTCTTGGCTTATTCTGTCAAATAGTTTGTATAATATTGGGATTAGTTGTTCTTTGAATGTTTGATCAAATTAATTTGTGAATCCATGTGGACCTGGGAATTTTTTCTTAGGGAGTTCTTTGATGGCTTGTTCAATTTCTTTTTCTGATATGGGGTTGTTTAGGTAATTTATTTCTTCCTCTTTTAGTCTGGGCAATTTATATTTTTGTAAGTATTCATCCATATCACCTAGATTGCCATATTTGTTGCCATATATTTGGGCATAGTAGTTTTTAATGATTGCCTTAATTTCCTCTTCATTAGAGGTGGGGTCCCCTTTTCATCTTAGATACTGTCAGTTTTTTTTCTTTCCTTTTTTTTTAATTAGACTGACTAGTACTTTGTCTATTATATTTATTTTTTCAAAGTACCAGCTTCTAGTCTTATTTATTAAATCAATAGTTCTTTGACTTTCAATTTTATTGATTTCTCCTTAGATTTTTAGGATCTCTAATTTAGTCTTCATCTGAGGATTTTTAATTTGTTCACTTTCTAGTTTTTTAATTTGCATGCCCAATTCATTTATCTCTGCCCTTCTTAATTTATTAATATATGAACTCAAGAATATAAATTTCCCCCTGAGTACTGCTTTGGCTGCATCCCATAGGTTTTTAAAGGATGTTTTACTATTGTCGTTTTCTTCAATGAAGTTATTGATTATTTCTATGGTTTGTTCTTTAACTAGCTGGTTTTGGAGAATCATATCGTTTAATTTCCAATTAATTTTTGATTTATCTCTCCATGTACCCTTACTAATTATTATTTTCATTGCATTGTGGTCTGAGAAGGTTGCATTTATTATTTCTGCCCTTTTGCACTTATTTGCAATGTTTTTGTGCCCTAATACATGGTCAATTTTTGTGAATGTATCATGTGCTCCTGAAAAGAAGTTGTATTCTTTTTGTCCCTATTTATTTTTCTCCACATGTCTATTAACTCTAATTTTTCTAAGATTTAATTTGCTTCTCTCTCCTCTTTCTTATTTATTTTTTGGTTTGTTTTATCTAGTTTGGATAGAGGAAGGTTTAGATCTCCCACTAGTATAATTTTTCTGTCTATTTCACCCTTGAGTTCCTCTAGTTTCTCCTTTAGAAATTTGGATGCTCTGCCATTTGGTGCATACATATTGAGTACAGATATTTCCTCATTGTCTATACTGCCTTTTATCAGGATGTAGTTACCTTCCCTATCTCTTTTAACTAGATTTATTTTTGCTTTTGCTTTGTCAAATATCATGATTGCAACTCCTGCCTTCTTTTTATCAGTTGATGCCCAATAGATTTGGCTCCATCCTCTTACTTTCACCCTATGCATATCTACCTTCCTCATGTGTGTTTCCTGCAGACAGCATATGGTAGGGTTTTGGATTCTAATCCACTCTGCTATTCGCTTGCATTTTATGGGTGAGTTCATTCCATTCACATTCAGAGTTATGATTACTAGCTGTGTATTTTCCAGCACTTTGATTTCTACTCCTGGTCCTGTCTTTTCTTCTTTCACTATTTCCTTCTACACCAGTGTTTGTTTATAATCAGTCCCCCTTGTTCCCACCCTTATTTTACTTCCCTTTCTACCCCCCTTCTTTCTTGTTCCCCCTCCTTATTTTTCCCTGTAGTCTTTTTAAACTTCCCTCCCACTCTTTCTCTCCCTTGTACTACTTTACCTTTGAATAACCAATTGAAAGAATTTCTTATTGTAGGCATTTTTATCAATAGGATGTAAAGATGAAAGTTGGATGATATTGAAGAGGATTCAAACTAGTTGAATATTTTGATTCAGTATTTATTGAAGGATCATTGTCAGCTTGTCGGTTTATTTGTTGTAATTCTCTATTCTGTTCATTCATTTATAATATTTTGATTTTAGGTGCCATAATATTATGTTGTCTAACTTTAAAAACTTAGAAAGTGCACCAAAGGCTGAGATATAGTAAGAATGATCAAATTGAGACTTTGCCCTGGGTGGAAATTTTAGAGTGTGGATAGTGCTTGCTCAAGTTCTTTAATATCTCTGCTTGTTGTATACATGGTGCCTTTGCTGTCCTACAGAGTTCCAGACATAGCATCCCCCAACCATGCAAGGCACACCTCTACCCAATCTCATCCATTATTACTCTTTTCCCCCCCTCTTAGTTACAGCACCAAAAATTTCAGGATACTGTCTCTTTCCAGCAGTTTTAATCTTCTCTTCCCTACATCCCCATATCCTACATCTCCATATAAAAATGATCAGTTCTTAAATAGTACAGAAAACTCCTGGTGGATTCTTGCTTGTTTTTCTTCATCTCTATTGAAACAAGCCACATCCTACGTTTTCCTTCGTATCTCTACCCCACTACCACTTGTCTTAGTGAAAATACTGCTAGGTAATTCCCCAGATAAAGGAACATCACATGAAAAGTGAATTAGAAGAATGAAACCCAGATAAATGCTTAGAATTGCTTAGCTAAATATAAATTTTCACTCAAATTTAAATAAATCAATATGTGATTAGATGAGAGTTCATGAAGGCAAATTTTAAAAGTTGTAGATTTTAATGGACTATGACCCTGATATAGTCCAGTTATCTGATGGCCAAAAGAAAAACAAAACAAATTCTAATATATCTAATGTCCAAAATGAGAGATATTTTCAGTTTGAAATTGATTCAGGTTAAAGCCCAGATTGATTCTATCTTTTCAAATTGAAGTATTACATTTGATTAGATCTACTGAGAAGCTAAAAATCAATCATGAAAAAATCATCAGTATAATCAGAGGAATACAAATCATATCACAGTAGGACTGATAGCAGGAATTGTGTGCACTTAGTAGGAGAAGAGATTATTTTGGCAGCATATAATCTTTATCTTCAAATTTCCATGTTTCAGGTGCAGACTGATTTAGATTATTTCTAAGGTCCATTTTATGAAAGAAAATCTACAATTAAATTGACCATGGGCACATTGGCAGTACAACAGATAGATTCATTGGCCAGGAGTCAAGAAGACCTGAGTTAAATTTAAGCCTCAGATGGCTTCTGAGTGACCCTGGGCAAATCACTTGACTCTGCCTCAGTTTCATCATCTCTAAAATGAAGATAATAATAGCACCTTCATAACACATTTGTTGTGATGACAAATCAAGTTAACACTTGTAAAATGCTTTGCAAAAACTTCAAGTGCTATATAAATACTATCATCATTATTATTGTTAAAAGAAACTTGAACAATTTGATTTTGTGAAATAACCAATAGGAAAGCCACAAAATCTAGTAATAATACTAGACCCCGTAGCTTAATGAATGATATGAAAACCATGCTCATATAGTTTCCCCTCTCTTTATTGTAAGAAATTATAGAGCCCATTTAGGATCAGAGGAAACTATTAGGCATAAAAAAATAGAAAGAAAAGATAATAAAGAAAAGAATCATATGTTGTTGCTACTAAGAGGTGCAAGGAAGTTGGAAACCATTTGGGATAAGGGGACAGTGCTAATTGGAAACATATAATAATTACTTTAAGCCTTAATTAATGTGATATGTGAGATGAAGAACCCATTATAGTGAAGGTCAAAGCACGTGGCTTTTACTCAAGTGTTGTTTAGATATTATAGGGAGGGAATAGATGGGAAGTGGAAATTGGTGTGAGCTTTCAGCACTCTCTATCCCTTAAATAAAATTTCTCTGGTTCATCTTCAGAAGTTTTGATCTCTATATTACCTTGAAATGATGATGAGATATGGCAGAAGAAGGACACAACCTCAACATGAATAAAAGTACTAACAATTTTCATTTTGAACATTTTTTGACTCTAAGATATGGTTCTCTTTTCCTTTTCAGCTGGCTTATTCATTCCCTCTCCTTTGCTTGACATCTTTCTGTGTCACTGGATCCCCAGAGACTTAAGTCATTTATCCTTTTTTCTGTTGTCTAGAGAGGCAATGTGACCGTGACATGTTTACCACGGCTTATGCATTCTGGAACATTTAAATGAAGAAAGTGTTAAGGATCATATACATTGGCACAACTGAAATAACTTTGCAAACAAAGCTTGTTTTCAGAGTTTGGGGTTTTGTTTTCTTCTCTGGCTATGAAGTACCAAGCTCAGAGTCAAGATTTGCCAGTTTCCCAGAGCTCATGGATCAGCACTGATCAGCTAGCTCCCTCTTAATTATCCACTTCATGGATTTTCCCCACTCCTCCAGAGCTCTTGCCCCATCCCCAACAGTGACAAAACTTGCAATGATCCCAAGCCAGCACCATAGTTACCTTCATTCTTGCTGGGTTTATACCCCATGAAAAGTATTCGTGCTCCAGAGAGTGTTGTTATGACTGTAAGCCAGCTAAGCAGATTATCTGTGGTTTGCTATTTTCCACGCCAACACTCTCCTTCTGTCAGGAGATGACTGGCTCTCTGCCCATTCATTCCCCCTCTCTTGCCAGGTGTCCCTATTTGCCTCTACCTGTGGGCTTAAAAGGGCTATGAAATCTGAGACCAATGCTAGTCTTAGGAAATATTTAAGGAGCTCCTGTTGTAGAAGCCTTTGGCTCAATCCCAAGGTCTTTTCTTACTGTTGGTGTCTTTTGCCTAAGACCCAAAGACAGGTAAAATGGAAACATTGTGCAGAGTGTTAGGGATGTGAATAAGCTAAAGAAAGATAATCCCCTGCCCTCAACGAGCTTATAGCCTACTGGGGAAAGACAATACCCAAAAGGAGATTGATAAGTGGGGGAGACCAGAAGCTACCAGATGTGGAGGCATCATATATCATGGAGTCAGAAGCAAATAGAGCTCTTGATGGAGTAATGGAGGGTTACCTGGAAAGTTCTAAAAGTTCAGCAACCTCTATGAAAGATGGCTGTTATGTACATGTATGCACAGAAACATGCACACATGCAATTCTATGGATGTATACACATGTTTACATGCATTGTTATTCTGTATATGTACATTGCACATGTGTATAGCCATGTACCTAAATTCTGATTCAATAAAATTGATTTTATTCATAACTAATTTTGTTTTTCATTTAGAAAGCAGTATTAACTGGCCTCACTAGACTTCAAAGGAGCCCATGTAATAAATAGACACAAAGTTGGGAATCTCTGAACTAGAGCATTTTAGAAAAGAAGGTTCACCAAGAGATGATTGTCCTGGAATGCATGTCATACAATAACTGAATGAGAACTGAGCTTGTTTAGCCTGGGCAAGGCACAATTTAGCATGGAAATTAGAGCTGCCCCACAGGATTTAAATGATTTTCATATGTATGATGGACTAGACTGATTTGGACTTATTCACAGATTGCCTAATTGTCCCCTAATTTTTTTTTTTAATTTGAGCCTCATTTAAGTTGAACCTTTCATTTCCTTGATATAGGGAATTCATATTGAGAAAAATTGTATCTTCATCAATGCATTTCAAAAACTGTACTTTACCTTATAGTCTTAGAGACTTGGAGTTATTCCTAGCTTTATTGATTTGTTAAACTGGGCAGCCAGCTGGAGTGGTAGACAGAGTTCCAAGACTAGAGTCAAGAATATCTGAGTTCAAATCCAGCTTTAGACATTTCTTAGCTGTGTGATTCTGTGCAAATCACTTAACCTCTATCTGTCTCAGTTCCTGCATCTATAAAATGAGGATAATACCACTTACTTCTCATGGTTTTTGTGAGGATCAAATGAGCTAATAACTGTAAAGCATTTAGCACAGTACTTGGCACATATAAAGCAAAAGGTGAATATTAAATCTTCTATTAGCTATTAGAAAGTAGAAAGTGCCACAGTCAGGAGTTGATTCCAGGAGTTTTTATTCTAAACCTTATACCTTATCTACTATGCAATATATCTCATGATTAAAGTGATACTTAGTAGGCAACTCTATTTGTAACCAATCAATCAAGCAGTTTCAAACCCACAGTCTTCAAGATCTCTTCAACTAAAGCCATAATACAGACTTTGAAGAAGATAATGCCCATAAACCAAAAGTGTGGTTCTTACCTCCCATGTCCTTAGTTAAATTCAGAGAATTATAAACTGCCTAATTTAAAAGGAACTTTTAGAGAAGCTAGGTAGCTCAGTACATAGAGAATCAAGCCTGGGAATAGGTGGATTGAAGTTTAAATCTAGACTTAGATACTTCCTATCTGGGTGATCCTAGGTGAATTATTAATCCCAATTGCCTAGCCCTTACTGCATTTCTTCTTTAAAATTGATACTTATTATTGATTCTAAAACAGAAGGTAAGAATTTAAGAGAGAGAGAGAGAGTGAGAGAAAGAGAGAACAAGAGTGAGAGAAGATAGAGAGAGAAAGAGAGAGAGAATGAAAGAGAGAAAGTGAGAAAGAGTCAGAGAAAGAGGGAGTGAATGAAAGAGAGAGTGAGAGTGAGAGAGAGGAAGAAAGAGAGAAAGAGAGAGAGAATGAAAGAGAGAAAGAGTAAGAGAGAAAGAGAGAGAGTGAAAGAGAGAGAGAGAACAAGAGTGAGAGAAGATAGAGAGAGAGAAAGAGAGAGAGAATGAAAGAGAGAAAGCGAGAAAGTCAGAGAAAGAGGGAGTGAATGAAAGAGAGAGAGAGACTGAGAGTGAGAGAGAGGAAGAAAGAGAGAAAGAGAGAGAGAGAATGAAAGAGAGAAAGAGTAAAGAGAAAGAGAGAGAGAGTGAAAGAGAGAAAGAGAGAACAAGAGTGAGAGAAGATAGAGAGAGAGAAAGAGAGAAAAAATGAAAGAGAGAAAGCGAGAAAGTCAGAGAAAGAGGGAGTGAATGAAAGAGAGAGAGAGTGTGAGAGTGAGAGAGAGGAAGAAAGAGAGAAAGAGAGAGAGAATGAAAGAGAGAAAGAGAGAGAGAATGAAAGAGAGAAAGAGTAAGAGAAAGAGAGAGAGAGAGAGAGAGAGAGAGAGAGAGAGAGAGAGAGAGAGAGAGAGAGGAAGAGAGAGAGAGATCTTAAAAGTTGTCTAGCCAAATCAAGTGGTGAGTTATTCAGTCATGTACAACTCTTTGTGACCCTGTGGAACCTACTCTGCCAATGCAGTCCATGGAGTTTTTTAGGCAAAGATACTGGAGTTGTTTGCCATTTCCTTCTCCACTGAATTAACCATATGGGTGTTCAAGGTAGATGAACATTTCTGGTGTGAGGGGTTGCTAAGTTCTTTTCAGGACTGTTCATCCATCTTTGGTATCCATTTGACATTATTTCTCACTCGAGGCTCTAAGAAGCTATAACATGTACAGTGGCTGGAATGAGTGAATGAGAACATTTTTTTTCCTCAATAGCTGTGAAAGCTGCCAAAGCAGACACCGTGGAGTTCTTAGAACTTCATCAGACATCAAAGACCCCATTGACATTCTTGGACATTATCATTCATCCTGACTTTTGTACTATCACTGTGCTTGAATGACTCTGGGAAAGGAAGTGAGGGTGATGACTTTTTGCTACTCTACTGTGCTTAAATCTAATTCATGCACATTTCAAGGCATCACCCATGATGTCAACAGTCCTTTTAAAAAATAAAGGACAAATAACAATAATGGAAACAAAGATGAAGGAACTTGAATAAGGTCACCCAGCTAGTAAATATCTGAGACTATATTTGAACTAAGGTCCTCTTGATTCCAGGCCAGATACTATATCCACTCAGCCACCCAGCTGCCTTGGTCCAACCTATACCTAAATAAAAATTCTACCTATAGTATATTACACACAAGTATTTATTCAGTTTATGCAGAACTCAAGTCAGGGTTTGAGCAAATCCAATATTTCCTTGGACAGTCAATTCTACTTTTTGGGTAGTTCTAATTATTAACAAATTCTTTTTCCCCTTTATTGAAAAATAAGACAATCCAATGAAATCTATTTTTCTTTTACTTCTCATCATTTTTAATTTATATTTCCTATTTTTGAACAACTGATAAAAATATTTCAATAAGTTAGTCATTGGGTGGATCTGAAATACTATGCAGCAGAGATAAGTGATAAAGTTCTATACTTTTGTTTTCTTAAAAATCACAATCATCTCAGCTGTATGGCCCTGGGCAAGTCACTTAACCCCCATTGCCTAACCCTTACCAATCTTCTGCCATGGAGCCAATACACAGTATTGACTCCAAGATGGAAGCTAAGGGTTTAAAAAAAAATAAAAATCATCATCACATGAAAGGAAACTAGACAACATAATGAATAAAATTCTTGACTTTGAATCAAGAGGGCCTGAATTCAAATATAATCTTAGATATTTTTTTATCTGTGTGACTCTTGCCAGCTCACTTAATGTTTCTGAGTCTGAGTTTTCTCTTCTGTAAAATGAGAACTATAATTACACATCACAGTGATATTATGAGGATTGAATTAAAGCAAATCTTTAAGTACTATATAAATATCTGGTTGGTTATGATTATTTTTGTAAATTATGATGGGGAAATATGGATATACAAAAATTTATACAATAAGTTCCTAGAGTACATGCTTAATATAATTCAATAATATAATAGGATCACTCAAAAAACTGTTATCGAAGGCTAAATAGTGTCCAGAATGGAAAGTCAATTGTCTTGCATTCCTACTCCCTGGTCAGGCACCATCTGGAGTATTGCATCTGCTTCTGCATTCTTCTATTGTTATGGAGATCTTTGACACCTTGGATAAAATCCAGAGAGGTCATTCAGAGTTTTGAGAGCCCCCTAAATAATGCCTTATGACGATTGGTTATAGAAAATGGAAATTTAAGCAGGGGAAAATAAGATTCTAGGAAAACATGACAACTGACTTCAAATATCACAAGGACTATCATATCAAAGGTGAGACAAATATTCTACTAACATAAAACTCTAAACATCATTAATCATTTTTGCTAGGCCACAAGAGACAGAGCTAGGATGACTAAAGGCTTTCATGAGAAAAATTCTGGTGACCACTGCACAAGAAATGTTGCAGAGAGGACTCCAGTTTTAGTTCGTACCCATAAAAGATAGCCTCTATGGACTTGCCAAGTTTAGAAAATCTAAGATTCTGTGTTGTTACAAGTAATTATTCTAAGTTATGCCTTTGCCTCCCTGCTCAGCGAAAGAGGTGGGTTCACAAAATCTTAAAGAGAATATGATGGTTCCTAGAACAAAGGTTAGAATTTGCCAGATTTGTGTATCTATGAAACCTTCACATTCAAAGGAGTAAAATGGCTATCCTGCAATGAAGAATGAGAAAAGGGGAAAACAGGCAAATTTTCATCTCATTTCCATGGAGATTTTGGATCCCAAGTACAGTACTCTACTATTAAACCTTTGCAGACTTCAGGGGGATAGCTATTTTAGCTGCACAAAAAAATATAGCTCTGATTAGCAACATGGGCATGTCTGAATATAAATGGGGTCTTACCAGTCACTCCACAGTCTATGATTTTCTTGATGCTTAGTTCATGAACATTAAATTAGGTGACAGATGCTGACAATCTGAAGAAAGTTTTGGTCCTCCTACAAACTATGGCTTTAATAAAAAGACTCTGATACACAGAATGAACTTTGCTTTCCCATCCTCCACTCTTTATAAAGATGCTGATTTGTTGTTGTCCTTTGTGCTCAAATAGCACCAAAATGACATCACTGGTGATGTGTTTTTAGTAGTGTGCAAATTGGGCTTAATTGAAGCAAAATGGCACAAAGTCCTCAATATCACTCTCTCTTCCAGAATCATCGCAGTCCAGTAGTAGTCAAGATGACCACTGCTGGCCTGGACTGGACCGAATGGCCTTGGCTCTTTCATGTCTAACCACTCTCTAAGTGCACCACCAATATCTGCTTCTTATGCCTTTCGGCAAACAAATTGTTCTCATTTGTCCCTTCTGCTGGGAGAAATCTTCAGGTGTCAGAGGTGGATGCCCCTATAATTCACCAATGAGTTTGGGCTCTATTGGTTATCCTTAACCTGATTTACCTGGTCTGCTGAGATGCTTTCCTGGACTCTGGTCTCTGCTCATGCTACAGCTTCTTAGAACAGAAGGTGAAATCTGTGTGGCAGATGGACTTCAAAGAAGGAAAGCAATCTTGAATAGCGATCAAGAAGTCCTCACACCAGAGTCTTCCCTGAACACTCCTATATACAACATATAGTTGTACCAGATAAAGAAAAAGACTGACAAATGTCTTTTGTGCCATAATGATAAAAGAATGAATTTTAGCTTTAGAAAATAAGTTCAAATCCCACCTCTATCCCATACTATGTATATCGTAATCTCTCAGTCCTTTAAGCAAATTTTTATGATATATAAATTTTAGAAAAGATGATGAACTCTTTTGTCAAAGAGTTTTTCATCACCAAAATTTCCTCATACATGTGAAATCATAGTGTCTAAGCCCAAAGTTGGTTATAAGATTTAGAACTAAAATAAATCATAATTCACATTCAGTTCAACCCTTTCATTTTACAGTAGAGGAAACAGATTTAGGAGATATAGGAGATTTGTCTGAATTCCCGCAGGTATCAAGTAGCAGAGATGGGATTCAAACGTAAACCCTGACTCCTATTTCAGCATCTTTCCCACTATAACAAATTTTCTATTAACCTAATGTGCCAATGAATGTCTATTTCAATTATTTACACACACACACACACACACACACACACACACACACACACACCAACCTGTCACTATCCCATAGGCTAAGTTTCACCTTAATGCCATTTTGCCTTGTTTAGATAGCCCAAATAAAACTCTGGGGGCCCTCATGATTCATACTGAGGAGTCAGGTCCCAAAGGGTTCTAATTGTGCCTTAGAGGTGTCAGTGATGATTCTCTCAGGCTATTGTCTTGAGCCTGTTTTCTAGTGTGTTTTCATCTATTAACAATGATTATCTCCTGATTGTCAATTTAGCCATGAGCATGAGTTAGTTTTCATAAAGTAATATTTATTAAGAAATTATAGGAAGAATAGAAATACAAATACTGACCCATCCCCAAGACTGATGGATTTTCCTCTATATCACCTCCTCTGCTGGGGAGAGTGGATTCATACTTAAATCATTTTCTACAAAGCCTTTAACTCACCAAGTTCATTTAAAAAGTGACATAGATGGTAGATGACTGCCTCCTTTTATAGGACCTGCCATCTTGGCTGGGGATCATTCTAGTTCTATTCCTAGTCTAGTTGGTCCCAAGGGAACAGTTTGCCAGTCTGTATCAGTATTCTGCAAATTCTAGCATAGTCCGGTTCCAAGATCTCTGCCAGATAATGCTCCTGATTTTTCAAAGCTTACACACTTTTACTGTCTGGTTCATATAATACAAGAAAAGAATAATTATGAAGAAAAGAGGTGCATGGAGCACATGTCATCCTGGGTCAGGAGGTAGATAGCTGGAAGCTAGAGGCCACTGACTTCAATGCCACTATCTTTCTCAGGAACAACTTGTCCAGGGTCTCTCAGATCAATGGAGGCTTTAAGTGAGAAAAGACTTATTCCCTCATTTATTTATGACTATATGATTATTTTATTATATTTATTTTATATATTTATTTAGACATATAATTATTTTTTTATATTATACATATTTATTACATATTCCCCACTTAGGGAAAATATACAACAACCCATTTTTGTTTCTTACCACATATGTGGGAAAGGATAAGGCCCGTTCGTGTTTTTTTGTTGTTTTGTTTTGTTTTCTATTTTGTGGATCATAGTCAATCAACTATCCATTACTAACTGTGTAACTTTGGACAAATCTCTTCATCTCAATCTATCTGTTTCCTCATCTGTAAAATGAAGACAATAATAGTATTTACTTCAGATGGTTGTTGTGATGATGAAATATGGAATTTGTAAAATCTGTTAAAACAATGAAAAGACTATATAAATTCAAGTTATTGCTATTATTCATTGTTCTTAATGACTTAGCATTTGAAACTCTTAATTTCCCTTGTCATCTTGGGAATTCTTCCCTATATAGAATGAAAATATAAAAATGGTAAAAATTTTAAAGTTTTTTTTTTTTAATTAAACAACTGATTACATACAGAAGATTAGAGAGACTGAGTAGTTGAAGATGACACTTAGATTGAAGACCTGGTTGACTGACTGAATGATGGTACCCTAAAAAGGAGCAGATTAAAGCTCATCTCTCTTGATAACTTCCCATTAGACATTTTGAACTAGAGAACTTCTGGATATCGTAAACTCCATATATACAAAATCACACTCATTTTCTTACCTTGCCAAACCATTTCCTCTTCATAATTTCATTATTATTATAGAGATTACCAACATGTATGCATACAAATGCACATATATTTGCATGCATGCAAATTTTGTATTTATATATATGAATGTGGGTATATTTATCTTTGCACATATATGTATATATATATATAGATTCACATATATATGTATTTTTAAGTTTTCATATCATTCTGCAGATATTATCTCATTTGATTCTCATTATCAACTATGGGGTAAATGCTATTATTTCAAAGATTTTTTAATTGATGAAGAACTAAGGAAAGCTAGGCCTACACTTCCAAGCTATGTGATGCTGAGTAAGTCACTTAATCTCCATTACCTAGCCCTTACTATTCTTCTGCCTTGGAACTGATAGAAGGTATTGATTCTCAGATGGAAGGTAAGAGTTTATTGTTTTTAATAGATAAGAAATAGAGAAGGGGATGTTAAGTATCTTGATTAAGCTAAAATGGCATCTAAAGTGGGATGCAAACTGATTTTGTGACTATAAATCCCATATTCATTCCAATGTACTAGCTCCTTTCTTATGTGTGTAAAGAGAAAAATCCAGACCAAAAACAAACAAACAAACGTGGGTATATATCTACATGCAATGGCTATATTTTCTATGTTCATCATTAAACAAACATTTGTTGAGCTCCATAAATATATTCCATATTTTCTTACATATTTAATATTATCCATATTGTTGCCTGTTATTGGAATGTTCTCATCTATTTCATCTCTTCAATCTAGTGAATATAATTTTATTTTTCTGATTCTCCTCCCATTCTTCCCTAATGATTAATATAATGATTATTTTTTTCATATCCATTGTTATACTAAAGAGTGACTGTAAACATTTTTTTCTATTTCCAAGCAAGTTCTTATGGAAATCTTGTTTTAATCTATCTAAAAAATGTCAGGAATTGGTTCCATTGAAGGGGAAAATTATTTTCTTTAATCTTGTTCTAGTGAATCAAGGTTTAAAATTCTAGATTAGAGATTCTACTTGAGTTTCAGAATTAACACTTACATCTGTACTCTCTCTTGTGACAGAGGCTGGAACATTAGAAAAGTGCCAGGCTGAAGAGTGTGTGGAACTGGTCACCTTGTCTGGGGAGGGGCCCCAGGAGATTGGAATCTTGAGAAGCAGAAGATTCTGGCTGGTAGAGGAGTTGGTCTCTCAGTCAGGAGATGCCAAAGAGAGAACGTTGAATAAGACTTTCTCCTGAGGGTTACCCACTTTTGCCTGCTTGTGACTGGAAATCCCTCCCCCCAACCTTTCCCAATTGAAGAGACTCACTGAAGAGAAACTTGAGAAAAGGCATTTTGAATCTCTGTCAGACTTTACCTCAACTCTTGTTGCCCTGGTTCTGAACTGTGGCCAAGGGGCCAAACCCAGGGTCAGTCAACCTGATTTTCTCTCAGGGGGCTTAGGCTGCCAAAGTCTGAGTTCCTCCCAAACTTGAGGAGGGAGGGAAAGGGGTTTATATAGAGACAGGGACTCCCTTTCCCCCACTATCCTTTCCCATTCTTTCCCCTTTCAGTTATTCCTTTGTATTACCCTGATTTAATTGACATTAAAATAGTTATCTTTTCCCCAAACTGTGAATCAAGTGTGAGTGAAGAGATCAAGGGGAGAGAAGAAACCCTTTGGTCTTGAGTAGTGGAGGGGGGACAAGAAAGACAAGAGCAAATCTGGGAGAGCAGCCATAGATAAGGAGGGAAGGCAGAAAGGGGAAAATCTTTAAACCCCCTCTCCTCTCTCTGAGCAAACCCTACACATCAACTGTCCTCTCCTAGATCCTGTTCCCTTTACCATCCCCAAACCTTTTCTCCTTTACATCTGCTATCTCCCTTGAACCCCACTTTGAGAAGGGAGGTCTCCACTCTTCTCTCTCTCATTTCAATTGCATGCTAGACTCTGCTTTTTCTACTCATAACTTCATTCTCATCTGTACAAATGCAGAAATGTCCTCTTTCCCCAAATCAATGTCATCTCTGATAGGTACCTCATTGACTTAAATGAATCCAGGAGATTTTAACCTAATTTTTGAGCCTTCTATAGTTCATGTTTGGCAAATAGATACTCCTCACCCTGCCCATCTTTGCAACATTCTTTTATATTTTGTCTTTTTTCAATAGAATATAAACTTACTCTTTTCCTATCCCAATAAAGTATTCCATTTAATAAGAATTTCATAGGAAAACATTAGAAATAAAAGGGAAAAAGGTGAAACTGATCAATATTTCAAAAATATCTAAAAATATATACAATGCTCTTGACAGACAGAACTCTCATCTTTGAAAAGGTAAGAGTATAGAATGTGGGGAGAGGAGAAGGATTTTCACATTTCTTCTTTGGGTCCATATTTATTCTTTATAATTTTACAGCATTCAGTTTTGATAATTTATTAACTTTGTTCTTTCCATTTACATTGGATTAGTCTTGAAATGTAGTGTTTTCTTGGCTTTCCTTACTTTACTTGATATCATTTCATATAATATTTCTATGCTTCTCTCTATTAATCACAGTCACCATTTCTAATAGTACAGTAAGCAACCATCCATTAATTGTATGTACCACAATTTGTTTAGCCAGAGTCTGACGTTTCTCTGTATCCACACTCTGCTCAACTCACTCTGTGATCCCCAGCCTTGAGTTCAAGTCTCACTGCCAAGGCCCTGTACTCTTCTAATGGGTAAGTAAGACTGTAGTGCCCTTAACCAGCCCCTGAAAATTTAGAGATTTCCATGACTCTTACTCTAACTCTGGTGTAGTAGGTGGTGTGGGGGTGTGGTAATCTGCAAGGGTTTTGGTAGGCGTAATTTTAACCCCTTCTAGCATGAAAATGCCCAAACCCCATGTACCTTCAAGTCTGTGCCCCTTGCCAGAGCAACTTTCCTCATCTTATTTTGATTTATGTCCTTGTGTGATGCTTTTTTATGACCAGTAGTAGGGAGGGTTGTAAAGTTCCTTCTACTCTGCTGCCATTTTAGCTCAGAAGTCTTCTTCTTAGGGATTTAGATAAAAAGATAATGTACTTTCTACATTATTTTAAAGAGAAAATATTTTCTGCCAGTCTTTCCCTGGCTCTCATCTCTTGTATATCTGCATTTTCTTTCTTGGCAATCTCATTCTCCCTCATTAGTTAAACTATTATATGCATGAATGACTCTGTAATCATGACTGACTCCCTAATGTAAGAGACAATATGACATAGTGGAAGGAGTGCTTGAAATGAAGTCATAAGGGACCTGAGTTTGAATCTCAGATCTAACACTGAGTAGCTATGTGAGGCTGAGCAAATAACTTAACCCTTCTAATTCTCAGTGTCTTAATCTATTAAATTGTTTATTAATACATATGAAGTAATATAGTAGTTCTATTGGATGTGCTATATAAAATTTTAAAAGATGATTTTTAAATTAAAGAATTATATAAATGTGGAATATTATTTTCATCCATAGTTCAAACCTTCCATTCTCTCTTGAACTACCCAACAATATTTGTCCTGTATATTGGACATATCAGACTGGACTTCCAAGTACATACTATACTATTTCTAAAATGGAAGGCTGCATTCCCACTCTCTTCCCAATTTCTATTTTCCTTATTTCCCTATGTCTGACAATATCCTCACTGTCCTCTCCTTTCCTAAATTTATAGATTCTAAACCATATTACCTCCTTTTCCTTTCTTTCTTCCTCCCATTCTTTCCTCATAGACATTGAGTCAAACACCCCGTTCTACCATTTAGAAATCAATAATATTTTTCATATCAGTCAATCAGAAAATGTTTATTATGCTGTGTTAGGTACCACACTCAACACTGGTAATATGTAAATTTCTGAAAATTAAATAATTCTTATTAGAAGAGCTTCTAGATGAAAAATAAATATATAGAGAATAGTAGTAGTAGTCTCTCGGGAGCTGAGAATGACGATTGTCTTTGTGCATTATCATCTATTGATGTATCCTCATGTGGCTTTGGAGTCCAAAGACTGAGGCGCAGAGTCTGTGGCACATGGGGCCTGGGATGCCAGTTGTTATGGGAGGTGCGGTTGTGGCCTGGTGTCAGCGTTCACGCGCAGCGGCAAGACGTCAACATCGCTCATCTTCAAAGGTGGTGGCAGCCTGGTTAATGTGGATTCGCCAGCTACTTCTGTCAGAGGCAGCGAGTTCTAGTTGCTTTGGTGTAATGCCAGCCCACCTCAAGTTGGACTTTAGCTGATCCTTGAATCTTTTCTTTGGTCGGCCTTGTTTCCTGAGTCCAGCTGACAGCTCACCATAGAATACCTGTCTTGGTATTTGCTGTGGGTCCATGCGGATGACGTGTCCAGACCATCGTAGCTGGGTTTGGAGGACCAGGACTTCGATGCTGGTGGAGTTGGCTCTGTCGAGGACTTCCTGGTTGGTGATTTGGTCCTGCCATCAGATCCTCATGATTGACCGGAGAGAGCGTTGGTGGAATTGCTCCAGCTGTTTCATGTGCTTCCGGTACAGTGTCCATGTCTCACAACCGTACAGGAGCGAGCTGAGGACCACTGCGTTATACACTTTGAGCTTCATCGCAGTGCTTACACTGCTGTGTTGGAGGACTTTGCAGCACAGCCGCCCAAGTGCCTGGCTGGCCTTTTGGATCCTGGCATTGATCTCATGGTCTAGGGACCCGTCGTTGGCGATGGTGCTGCCCAGGTACTTGAAAGTGTTGACATTAGAAAGCTGTGTGCTATCGACTGTAATGCACGGCTGGTTAGTTGGCCTCCCTGGTGCAGGTTGGAACAGCACCTCTGTTTTGCTGAGGCTGATAGTCAGGCCAAACAGTTTGTTGCCCCCAGAACTCAGAGATGCCTCCATCTTAGCCCTATACAAGAACAAAGGCTCACTAGCAGCCTGTGACAACTACAGAGGCATCTCACTACTCTCCACTGCTGGAAAGATCCTCGCCTATGTTATACTCAACAGATTCCTGTCATCTGTTTCAGAGCAGAACCTGCCTGAATCACAATGTGGCTTCTGACCAGATTGCAGCACCATCAACATGGTCTTCATGGTGAGTCAAATGCAGGAAAAATGCCTTGAGCAGAACCTGAGTCTCTACATTATCTTCATAGACCTGACAATGGCGTTCGACACAGTGAACAGGGACGCATTGTGGGTGATCGATCCTCAGCAAGCTCGGTTGCCCAGCAAAGTTCGTCAAACTGATCCAGCTCTTTCATGTTGACATGACAGGGGAAGTCCTATCTGGTGGATAGACTTCAGACCACTTCAACATCTCCAATGTCGTGAAACAAGGCTGTGTCCTCGCTCCGGTACTATTCAACCTATTTTTCACCCAAGTATTATGACATTCTGTGATGGATCTAGACCTGGGTGTCTACATCAAATACCAACTGGATGGCTCACTATTCGACCTTTGCCGCCTGCTGCAAAAACAAAGATAACAGAGAGACTCATCCTAGAAGCTCTCTTCGCAGATGATTGTGCTCTCATGGCCCACCAAGAAAATCATCTCCAAACCATTGTGGACAGGTTCTCTACAGCAACAAAACTGTTTGGCCTCCTTTCCATCTCTCATGGTCCTGGCCAACGCAGACGTTGAAGTCTCCCAGTAGTATCAGCTTGTCATTTGTGGGCACTGAGTGCAGGACAGCACTCAGGTCAGAGTAGACCTGCTCGATGGTCTCCTCTGTGCTGGTCAGTGTTGGGGCATATGCGCTGATAATTGTGGCATACCTGTCTTTGCTGAGAGGCAAACAGATCTTCATGAGCCTCTCGCTGATGCCCACAGGCAAGTCTGGCAGCTTTTGAGCAAACTGGTCTTGATGGCCAGGCCAACACCGTGGATTCTGTCTTCATTTGAGGCTCTACCTTTCCAGAAGAAGGTGTATCCAGTGGTGGGTTCGCTGAGTGATCCCTCTTCTGGTAAGCATGTTTCGCTTAAGGCTGCGAAGTCGATGTTATATCGAACCAGTTCTTTACTGATTAGAGCTGTTCTTCTCTCAGGTCTTGAGGTATTCTCTCTATCAAGTAATGTCCTGATGTTCCATGCTCCTAGTAGGAGTTTCTTTGTATTTTTTCTTTGATTTCGACCCCTTAAAGGGGATGACCCGCCAGCTGCCGTGTGCTGACTGAGTGTTTGTAGGGCAGGCAATGGTTGGGACACCTTTTCTAGTCCCCTCCCTTGATTAGGGTGAGCAGTGCTGTCCTAGAGAGGGCTGCTCAGTCGCCCAGGATGCTGCCGAACGTCCCTGCTGCCCACAGGGCCGAGCGACCACTGGTCCGTGGGCCGCCTACGTGCAGGATCGTGACTACAACTGCCAGTGGTCACCTCCACCTGTTGTGTCGCCACTTCCCCATCGCCGCAGGTCTTGAAGAGGGTGGACGGGGTTAGGATAGATGAGTGTGCACAAAGAAACTTGTGAGTTGTAACAGTTAAAATTTAGGAATATGGGGAGACTGAGGCAGGTAGAAATTAGTTTCTCTCTGCAAGGAGTATTATATTTTTTTAGAGGTTTATTAAAGGTTAAAGATTAAAAAAAATACAGAATAAGAAAAAACACGTGCCTAGGCCAGAGGCCTAGGCCGGATAACCTCACATCACAGAAGAGATGCATCTGCTCCAAAATGGAAGTCCGAAAGAGGACCCAAAAACCTTTTCCACCAGCTTAAATCCTTCCTCCATCTTGGCCCACCTCAGAATTCCCGTGAGATTACAAAGCATTTTGGGGAAGTGGAGCAAAGGCTTGTGGGGATTGTAGTCCTGTATTCGAATCTATTTTTTATAGCGTGAAGGAGATTTAAGTGGAAAAGTCAGTGCACAGAGACAGTCCCACTCTCTCGGCGTTGGAAGCCTGGGTCCATTGGCACGAAAAATTGTTACATCTGGAGACTTCCTCAGCTGCATTGGATGGCCGTGTTGTCTTTTGTGCTCCAACATGCCCTGAGCACTCCACACATCTCCATCTCAGCCGTGTATGGGGTGCTCAGGGAGGGATAGCACCCTTGGTATGAAGGTCTTGTCATGTACTCCTAGGGCAGCTCTCCAGCCACTGACCCTCACCTGACACCCAGCTCTCACTTGTGGCTCCCAGTAGCTGCTAGCAAGCGGCAGCGGCCACACCCCGGACAACGGCTTCGACAGGCCGGCTAAACCTTGTGAGGGTAGCCATCGGGTCATAGACTCCTGGTGAACCAGGGCTTTGCTCACCCAGCATGTGAAGACTGCTTCGGCCGAACAGACGGAAGATATAGAGAATAATATATAGAATAAATACAAAGTTAATGAAGACAAATAAATACTAGGGTACTTATGGAAAGAATTAATATGGAGGCTCAGGAAAGAAAAAAAAAACTTCATCTAGAAGATCAGACAATCTGCAACTTGAAGAAAAAAAGAATTCTATGCAGTGGCAATGAGGTGGTATTATAGTCCACACTTATGGGATAGCTAGTATACAGAAATGAGGGCTAGGGCTAGAATGAGGAATGCTGTTTGTGATTATCAAAGAGTAGGTCAGTTTCTCTGAGTCACAGAGTACTTGAGGAAGATTAATGTATAATGAAACTGTAGGTGTAGCCAAGAATCCCCCATGCTTTAATGTTTCTACAAAAAACACTTACTTTAAGCCCTCAAAGCTTTCTATATATTCTATTTCATCTGTCTTCTAAAAAGTCTTCTAACTTTTCTATCATTTTAATTCTCTATATCAACCAATAAAATATGTTTCTTGAGAGTAGAGACTCATTCTCTTATACCTAAATCCCAAACAGCTAGCACACTACCTAGCATATATTAATCATGTATCCATTGACTCATAACTCTTTAACTTTCTCTTGTCTGACCCCCTCCATCCTATACGCTGCCTCTGTATCATTGTTTCTGATATAATATTGAATACCACTTTGCTAATTAAAGAACAAAACAAAACAGTGGCTCTCAAATGTATCTTGAATAATGAAAAAAAAACTGGTCCTTAATATTATTCAAAAGCCTTCCTAGACTTCTTCCAACCTAGCTTTCTAGATATCTCATTGTAATTCCCTTCGCATAACTCTATTTTCCAGCCAAATTGGATATTTCTCTGGCTTCTTTTCATGCCAGGATTTAGTGATTCTATGGTTTTGCTCATCCTGTATCCATGTGTGAGAATAGTGTCCTTTCAACCATCCACAATGAGATACCTTATGTAAAGAACTTTGCAAACCTAAGAGGGAGAGGGACTGGACCTGTGACTTAATGGATATAGCTAGTGTCTGGATAAGGAAATTCCATCTTCCACCAGAAATTTTAGAGCCTAAGAGAGTTGCCTAGAGCACTAAGAGCTTAAGGGACTAGCTTAGAATCAGAAAAGAGGTTGTGTGTCCAAGGAAGAGTATGAACCTTGTCCTAGGACTATAATGCAGGTGTATATGTATGTATGCATCTATTTATACACACACACACACTCCAAGTGGTATATGAAGAGACATTAGTGGAAGCTCGGTGGTTCAGTGAATAGAGTGCCAGCTCTAGAATCAGGAAGCCCTGAGTTCAAATCTACTCTATTTGGAGAAGGAAATGGCAAACTATTCTGGTATCTTTGACAAGAAAACCCTAAACAAGGGTCACAAAAAGTCACAAAGAAATGACCAATCAACAACAATGACAAATTGACTTTACTCATACAAAGATATTTATATAAGCTTTTTTGTAGTTGCAAAGAATTAGATACTGCAGGGAAGTCCATCAATTGGGGGAATGGCTGAACAAGTGGTAATATAGGATTGCCATGGAATACTATTATGCCATAAGAAATGACAAATATTATAATCACCAAAAATGTAATGTCTTATATGAATTAATGCAAAGTGAAAGGGCCAAAATGAGAACATTTTACACAGTAATAGCAATAAAATGTGATGATCAGTTATGAATGACTAAACTATTACAAGCAATGGAAGGATCCAGGACAACTCCAAGGGATCCATGATAAAAAAAAAAAAAAGACTATTCAGAGCCATACAAGGAACTGATGAAGTGTGAATGGAGATGAAGTATATCATTTTCTTTATTTCTTCCATGATTTTTCTCTAGTATACATGATATGCCTTCTTTCATAATATGATGAACATGGTAACATTTATTGTATGATAATATATGTACAACTCATATCATATTACCTGATATCTTGGGAAGGGGTTATGGAGGGTTAGAACATGGATATCAAAATACCAAAAAATATTATTAAAATATTTATTTGTATACAATTTGAAAAAAATAAAGACAGATTTCATGAAAACTCCCCTTTTCTTTCCTTTGACTCTAGAAATGTTAATAGTAAGTAGTGTTGGTCAAATTTAGGAAAATTGAAGAAACTACAACTGTGCTGTGAGCTTTTATTCAATTACATGGTTTTAAAGATGTGGTATTTTAAAAAGAATGGTTTCCAAAATTTTGTTTATTCACCTCTCCTTTTAATCAAGTACACTCTCAATATTTGTGTAAATCATTCTCATTATGATTTCAATTCAATTAAAAATTAGTCAAGAGGACTACAGTTGTAATGTTCTCACTATTGACTTTTTTTTTAAAAAGTAACAATACTTTGGGGCATTTTTTCTTATGTTCAGTTTTTCAATAGCTGTCTCTTTAGATATTTTGAGAATTTAGGTTTCATATTTTTTTTCAAAATTGCCTCAATTCTACATATATTTCTTCTGCATCTTCATCATCTCTCTTATTTACATATTCTAATATACTGGGAAATATCAGATGCTAAAATGATAGATTCAAAATATGACCCTGCTATAATTTATTTTAATGTTAATTAAATTAAATGCTGATCAGACATATTTTTCATCTCTTTATGATTCTTCCAGTTTCATGTTGACATGACCATTTCTGAATTGATATGATTTCATACCAAAATTTCTTTAAATTGCTATTTCTATCATTGCTATTCATTACATTATAAAATAACACTACCTATATTACACCATCTTCCTCCTAACATTTTGCAAGTTAATTTGTATAATTGGTGTTACCCTTGGCAGCCAGGTCTTCCCATGTGGAATTATGATTATATTTTGGTTTAGGTATATTCTGGTATTTAGGTTTTGGTTTAAAAACATCTTTCATCCTATAATTGTCTGACACTTGTTAAAACTTCTATTGGATATTACAGTCCATTAAAATGTCTTTTTAAAATTTTAATCTATATAAATTTAATAGTCTATGAAAATGTCTATCTTTTATCAATTTTACTTTTTTATTAATAGCATCTTTTTTGAAGTAGTGATATTGGAAATATTCTTACATCCCATAATCTTCTTTTCTTTATTCTATATTTCATTATTTCCTTTAATAAGTCAATGGTCTAACTGGTCATAAACTGTTGCTTTGGAAATATTTCATATATCAATAATTTTTAAAATCCATAAGTTGCTGTTCCCTTTTTACATTAATTTCATTAAAAATCATCAGTATTTGACATTTTCAGCATCTTCCAACTCTTTCCCTGAAGAACACATTTGTGGTAACTCATAAGGTACCTAATAAGAGAGGTAACTGATAAGCACAGGAATAAGAAACTTTTGTAGAAAATACATATAACTTTTATATTAAATTTATGTATATGTCTTATAATAGAATATAAGCTCCTTGAGGGCAGGTATTATACTGTATTTATCTTTGTATCTCACCACATCCTAAAATAATACACTTAATATGTGTTTTGAATAAATTAATGAAAATAATTTCTAAAGCTCTAGTCAATTCTCATTAACCATTAAATGTTATAAACGCCTAATTGAATATCTAGTCAAGCATCCACTGCATTTCCTAACAACATCTGGAAATAATAGTATTTTCCAATGAGAGAGAAATAAATATTCTTGTAGTTTCTAACATAAGCTTTTATTTTAATTGCCTCTGGTTCATAAAATGTTTTCTTCATTGAAATCTAATGGTCACCTGCTATTTAAAATCAAAACAAAGCAACAACAAAAAATAAGTAAATGAGTCTTTTTTGTTCATATGATCAGGAGAAATATGAAAATGTATTACAGAGACATTAGGAGAGTTTTTATTTTCCTTCCCTCTCCTCTCTCCTCTATATTTTGCAGCTCTGCATTCCCCTGATAATTTCTGGATAATCAGGTGTGATAGGTTACCTGAAAGCAATTCAATATGGGTCAAATGTGTGTGTCTTGATGGAATTTCAGGTTGTATCACCTATTCAAGTTGTACCTTCAAGAAAATCAATGCCACAAGGATGTCTCTATAATGCAAATCTATATTTTCCACTTTGCCTGTAAGGCACCTCATCACCATATGCAGAATGTCAATTTACACATAAATGAAATAAAAATTAAATCCTTAAGCAAATAATGGGGAAGCTGTCAGGGTGACCTCTTAAGGTCAATTGGCTTATTAGCAGTCAGTTTTTACAATTGTATGAGTATTTATAGGAGAAAGATATACCAATCCTTTGTATTATATTGTCCAGGAATCTTGGTCATGCGACAGAATTTGTCTTTAAGAGACAAACTGAAGGTTTTGTTTGGAAAGATGCAAAGATTACAACTGTTTTTCTATTGTCCAACTTATACTTTATGAGCAATTATCCTTATTAATGTTATATATAATGAAAGAAATATATATTTAGTGGAAATTGATGCAGTGGAAGAAGGGGAAATCACAACTTATTAAAATGAATTTGGAAAGCCAACTTTCTCTGGCTACTAGTTGTAACTTGGTCTCGAAATGTTATATCAAATAGACCTTAAAATATTATGGGTAAAACTTCCAGATATTATATGAGTGTGTATGTGTGTGTGTGTGTGTGTGTGTGTGTGTGTGTGTGTGTGTGTGTCTGTGTGTGTGTGTGTGTGTGTCCTTCCTTCTTGTGGTCAATTCAGATGAAAGTAAGAATTGAGTATCATTCTTTTCTTATGATCATCAAGATACAATAAAACCACCTCTAGGACTTTTCTAATTTTATTCCCTTTATGAATCCTGGTGATGATAGGGATCAGAGAGGTCATGTATCTTGCCTCCATTTTTAATGTAAGCAGTTTATTATTATTTAGTCTTTTATAACTGTTCATTCATAAATATATATGTATAATTTTATTTTATTCTTCACTGCTATGTTTGAAATTCAAAGATTCTCTACTTCTCTGGACTTTTCATAGGATTAATTAGTAATTCTGTTTTCTTAAAGGTCCATTTAGAATTATACTGAGTTTTGCTTATAAATTATTCTTGGCTTTAAGCTAATATACCTTTGGAATAGAAATTATTCAGATAAGTTGATTCCTTCAACTGGTGTTTGCTCATGAAGATCATGTTTGATCCTCACTGTGGTTCCTTGGTAATTGAAATATTTCTTCATGTATGCTTGCAGTATTTTTTCTTTGAACTGATAGCACTGGATTTTGGCTGTAATGTTCATGGGAATTATCATTGTGGGCTTTCTTTCCAAAAGTGATGAGTAAATTTTTCCTATGTCCATTATTCCCATTTTGCCCTCTAATTCTAAATGATCTGAGGAATTTTCTTTTCAGATATCTCAAAATATAATGTATACGTTTTCTTTTATTTTTTGATCATGGGATTCAGATAGTGTAGTAATTTTTAAAATTTTTTCCTGAATATTTTCTTTTACAGTTAAATACAGTGCATTTTATTCTATTTATTTTAGCCATTTGAACTTTATTTGAGTATTTCTGGTTATCTAATGGAGTCATTATCTATATTGTATTCATTATAACTTTTAGGAAGTTATTAATTAGAAACGGTTGTGTCTTTTTTACCAAGCTATTAATTGCCTAATTCTTCCATGACTTTCATTTTTCCCTATTTTTCTTCAAATATACACATATGTATTGATAAATATGTATAAACAAATAAATAAATATGGCTCCCAGTATCTTCTGGCATGTGGCAACGGCCACACCCCGGGCAACGGCTTCAACAAGGCTGGCCAAACCTTGTGAGGGTAGCCATCGGGTCATCGTGGACCCCTGGTGAACCAGGGCTTTGCTCACCCAGCATGTGAAGACTGCTTCAGCTGAACAGACAGAAGAAACCAACAAGAAGGTTCAACAGTTGAGAGGGTGACGCAGCAAAGCACTGTGGAGTGCCTAGGGAGTGTTGGAGCACAAAAGACAACACGGCCATCCAATGCAGCTGAGGAAGTCTCCAGTATAACGACTTTTCATACCACTGGACCCAGGCTTCCAACGCCGAGAGAGTGGGACTGTCTCTGTGCATCAACTTTTCCACTTAAATATCTTTCACGCATAAGTGTCTTTGTGCACACATGCACAAAGACAACCATCATTCTTGGCTTCCAAGAGACTACTACCACCACACATGTATATGTTAAAATGCTGGGGGTCATTAAAGTCACACTCTTTGACATGGTTGCACAGGAAACTGGGGGGTTGCAAAGTGGCCTCCAGGAAGGATAGAAACATCCACTCAGACCCCCTCTGTGTGACTTCTCTCAGTAACATCCCTTATTATTGGAATTGTTCCCCAGAAGAAAATAGATGAAAGCAACATGCTTTCAGGGTTAATATAGATGTCCCACTCTATCCTCCCAGAATATCACCAAAAGATCATACTTACAGAATTAAACCTAAAGATTCCTATATACCCACTTAGGTGGAAAATCCCCCTCTTCCCCAGGTTAAACTGCTAACAATGTTACAGTTAAATTCTCCACCCCCACTACAATCCAGGAACAACAGGTAGATTAATTACCCTCCAGGCACAGACCGATACTTTATACCTCACTGACTTGTTTTACTAACTAACACATCTAACTAACTAACTTTACTAACAAACACATGTTAGAAACCTTAGTGAAACATTAGAAAATGAAACCCTGATATTGGAAAATTACTGAAATCTGGGTTATGTTGATTAACGTAGACTTGACAACAATTTTGTGTGTTGATTGTCTCCTTAGAAATTTGATTTATTGTGTATTTGATTAAAGTAACAAATAATTCTTCTTTGCATGTCTGAACCTCATGGGTTAATGGGGAACTGCCCCCTAGCCCTGCTGCCTGTGATAAGAAAAAACATTAAGGGGATAAAAATAAAAACCAAGCCATCAAAAGACAGAGGAGTTCCTTGTGACACCTGGCTGCAGGCTGACACTTTTTACTGTCTTCCCATCTTTCATTCACACCTATGCCATCACATCTAGTAAAAGACCCCTGAAGCCATGGACAGAGCAGACCCCAAACCCATGGCATTGATATATATAATTTCATTCATATCTATTCCACTTAAATCTTCACGCACAAGTGTCTTTGTGCACAAAAACGCACAAAGACAATAGTCATCCTTGGTTACCGAGAGACAACTACTACTACTACTATATTTATATAGATTAACCTTTTCTAGGAATTCCAGTTGAACTTGTTTCCAAGCTATGTTTTTCTCTCAGTTATTACTTGTAGATCTATTCTTTACTTTTTCATTTGTGTTTTGAATGTCTCTGATATCATAACTGCTCATTATATTAGTGTTCCTCCCATTCTTCCATTCTTTTTTTTAAATTTCATATTTGATTTAAGGTGTGTACTCTTCCATACTTCTGGTTCTCAGCCTCTTTCTGGATATTGAAGTAGCCTTCACAACATGCTCCTGACCTGCCAAATTTAGTCTTCTCAAGCCTTCGAAACTCTATATATATCTCCTTAGGTCAAGCTGAACTTTACTAATGACTCATTGTGAATATTTCTGAGTTTCTTTTAAGTTTATTTTCTAAGGCCATCTATAGGGATTTGTGTAGAAAACCCCATTGCCATACTTTCTATCTCTCCAACTTGATTACTGATTGGCTAGTCTCAGTTACTTTATTTTTTTAATATTTTATTTTTCCTCACATTAAAAAAAATTATAACTTCTTTTTCTTAAGTTCAAACCAAATTCTCCCTGATCTTTTTGTCTCTCCTCCTTCCCTCCTCCCTGAGAGAGCAAGCAATCTCTTTTAGATTTTACATTTGTAAGAATGTAAAACATCTTTCCAGAATAATCATTTTATGAAAGAGTATCCAAACACACTAAAGACAAGTAAAGAAATAAAATGAAGTTTATAATATATCTTGGTCTGCATTAAAACTCTATTAGTTTTTCTCTGGAGACAGATATCACTTTTCATCATGAGACCTTGAGGATTTGTACATTTTCACCTTATGATATTGCTGTTACTGTGTACAGTATTCTCTTGATTCTGCTCATTTCACTTTGCAATAGTTCATGTAGGTCTTATACATTTTTAAAAAATCATCTTTCTCATCATTTCTTATAGCACAATACTATTCCATGACAATAGTATACCACAACTTGTTCAGTCATTCCCTGGTTGATGGACATCTCAGTTTCCAATTCTTTGCCACCACAAAAAGAACTGCTATAAATATTTTTGTACAAGTAGGTCCATCTTCCTTTGGGTGTTCAATTTCAAATGTCCTTTAGTTTTCAGGCTTAGGATTCAAATTTTAACCACATCTGATGCTATTTGCTGAGGTGAATTTTATATTTGTTACCATGTCTAATCAGTTGTGTATTTATATTTCTTTGTGCATATATGTTAATTAGGATAATAGTATAAATAAGAATCACATAGGATAAAATTGTATGTAGGAGTTATGATCTACTCTATGGGAGGCAGTTACCAAATCAGTGAGATTATCTTTCCATGAAATCACTGGGATATCAAAATGATTGACTCATTGAAAGTGTGTACCTTTGTTGAACTTTGAGTTAAAATCTATTTACTAAAACTTTACATTGTTATCACTGTTCAACTTGATTTTTTTATAATTTTTTTTTGTTTTGAAACTGTTCACTATTAGCAGTCACCAAATTTCAACCCAGATCATTCATTTGTTGAACATTGATTAAGTGCTTTCTCTGTTATAATCTTTGAGCTAGTAAAGGGGGGAGGGGTGCAAAACAAAGTTTTTCTTCTTTTCAGACCCAAAAGTTTACTTCAAGATGAGGGGGGAAACATTTGGTTGGTTTCAATGTGTTTATTGCAAATATACATCTGCAGGTTGATACTTACATATTTAGCCTACTGTCTTCTCACCTTTTTTCTTTTCAAACACTTTAATCTGTGACAAATCAGCAATTCTGAATATAACTTCATTTCAAAACCTCTCCTAGGAATAGGAAGAAAACAAAAAAGATAGTAGCAGATGCTTCTAATTCTCTATAGACAGAGTAGGATTAACATAATGGCAAAAGGGGTAATTTCACAAGGGATCTCATCATAGTGCCCTAAACCTTCATTTAGCATTATATATTACATTTTTAATAATAAATTCATTTTAGGGATGGTCTTTTTTTTTAATTTAACAGTCAAGAAATGCAGATACACAACTACAAATTTGGGTTTCTGAGGGGAGAGCAGGGAAATCAAAAAAAGTGTGATAACTTTTTTTTCATGATTGAATTAAATTAGATGTAATGATCAGAGAAGCTGAGAAATTTGAGAATATAGATTCCCAGATTACTTAAAAAGGATTGGGGTTTGGATGGGGGCAACTTTGAGTCAATGGATCATATTTTGGGGAGAGGTCAAAGCATAACCTGAAGGTTCACAAATGACAGTAACAAAAATCCATGTAGGATCAAAGTGAAGTGGTAATAACCAGAAGAACATTGTACACAATGACAGCAATATGTTTTGATGAACATCTGTGAATGATCTTGTTATTCTGAGCTATGCAGTGATATATGACAATCCCATTGACTCATGATGAAAAATTCCATCTGCCTCCAAAGAAAGAACTATTGGAGTCTCATTTATTCCTCCTCCTCCTGTTTCTTCTTCTTCTTCTTCTTCTTCTTCTTCTTCTTCTTCTTCTTCTTCTTCTTCTTCTTCTTCTTCTTCTTCTTCTTCTTCTTCTTCTTCTTCTTCTTCTTCTTCTTCTTCTTCTTCTTCTTCTTCTTCTTCTTCTTCTTCTTCTTCTTCTTCTTCTTCTTCTTCTTCTTCTTCTTCTTCTTCTTCTTCTTCTTCTTCTTCTTCTTCTTCCTCTTCTTCCTCTTCTTCCTCTTCTTCCTCTTCTTCCTCTTCTTCCTCTTCTTCTTCTTCTCCTCCTCCTTCTTCTCCTCCTCCTCCTTCCACAAAATGAATAATGTAGAAAAATATTTTATGTGATTGCACATATAAATATATATATATCAAATTATTTACTATCTAAGAGATAGACAAGGAGATGAGGAGAGAGGGAGGGAGGATGAATGGAAAGAAGGGAGATAATTTGTAACTCAAATTTAAAAAATATGAATGTTAAAATTACTTTACATGTAATTGGGGGAAATAAAATATTTTTAAGAAAATGAATTTTTGGACCTGAAACTTATGATCAAATAAATACCCTAAGTATCATATTTCAAGGAATTTTCCAGGTAAATTTTTTTTCATTATCTTAGATACAGAAGGTAAAATAAAAACTGAAAGAATCTACTCATCACCCCCTGAAAGATATCATGAAATGAAAACTCTCAGGAATATTATATCCAAATTCCAAAGCTTCCAAATTAAATAGAAAAGGTCTTGAGCAGTGTCATGGTGCCAGATTTAGGATCACACAATATATAACAACTTTCATGTTAAAGGAGCAGAAGGCTTGGAATATGATATTCTGGAAAACAAAGGAGCTAGAATTGCAACCAAAATAACATACACAGGGAAGCTGAATATATTATTTTTTGTAATAAAATCAATATTTGATAAAAGAAATAGAATACTTTAGAGCATCCCTGATGAAAAGGTCAGAGATAAAATAAAAAAAATATGACATTTGAAAACAAGACTTAAAAAAAGCATAAAAAGGAAAACATGAAGGGATAAGCATAAGGTCCCAATAAAACTTTAAACTATTTACATTCCTTTGTGGGAATATAATACATGTTGGAATTTATGTAGATACCGATGACATACATGTGAGTTGATTATACTGGAATGATCTCCAAAAAAATGAAGGAATTAAAAAGAGGGATGAGTTGGGAGAAGGGGAAATACCCCCCCCCCATACAAAAGAAGTAAGGAAAGATCTTTTTTTAGTGGAGTGAGAAATTGGGGTAAAGTGTATGTGGCAGGCAATGTTTGAACAGTACATTTAAAAAAACTGTTGGTGGAATGTACATAATTCTGGACAATTTTTAACTATCCCCAAAGGAATATGAAATTGCATACCCCCTAACCCAACAATAACACTACTACTTCTCTATCTTGAAGAGATAAAAAATAAAGGAAATGTCCTATATATACAAGGATATTTATAATTATTCTTATTTTGGTGACCAAGAATAGGAAATCAAAGGGTTGCTCATCATTTGGGAAATGGCTGAACAAGTTGTGATGTATGGTTGTACTATTGGAGAACTGTTGGTACTATTGGAGTACTACTAGTTTATGGGAAATGATGAGGAGAATGGATTCAGAAAAAAACAAAGACATAGGAACTGATCCAAAGTGAAGTGAAAACAGGGAGATTACTGTTCTCAATAATGACAATGCTATAATGATGATCAACTGTGAGACTTGGCTACTCTGATCAATATAATGATCTAACACAATTCTAAAGGATTCATGATGAAAACTTCTATCACCTCAGAGGGAGACCTGTTGAATTCTGGTGCCATACATAATATGGAAATGCAATTTAATGTACATTATCTTTTTCTGTTCTATTTATGGAAATTCTCTTTTTTTCTAGTGTTTAAATTTAGATTTTTAATTTTAAAACAAAAGAACAAAAGTTGAAGTCAAGAATACTTGGAAAGTTATCACAGAAAAGGGATTTTCTCCCAGGGAAATGTCAATTCTGAATTATAGGGATCAGATGAACTAGAGGTAGGAAATTACTAGCCATAGTGCATGAAAAGTTTCAAGTGTAGAGAAGTTAAATGGACGTCAAGGTTCTAATTAGGAGACTACACAAGGTTCTCTGAAGATGCTGACTCTAAGGTGAACCCACTCAGTTAATTACAGCAAATGGAGAGAGGAGACAGGCATGGATTATCTGTCTGAAAAGAAACATATCACCTTTCTCTCTGCCTTGGCCCTCATATGTGGTGCTCTTATGCATGCTGTGATGAAATGGCATGATTCTGAAGTCCCTTTATACAAATCTTTGTAAAGATTAGTTGCTACATGGTTTGACCAACCACAAATTTGCCTGTGAAAGCTAAAACCAAACTTTTTTTCTCCATATCAGGCCCTATTCCACCAATAGTGAGTTATTTTATTCCTAGCCACCCTATCAGAGTTTATACAGTCAGAGAATTCATTCTGAAGAAATTATAGCTGTCTAGGATCTATTAAAAATAGCACCAGCCATTGATATTTCTTTGTCCTTTGTCTGCCCAATATCTATGGAATCCATGCAAGCCTATGTTTAACAACTGAAGGAATATCCCTCCAAAAGGATACTCTCCACAAAACTATATGCATCCTAGAAGATCGTAAATCTTTGATGAAAAGCACAATTTGGCAATCTATTTTCCAGACCAGGTTATGCTTATCATATGATGTCAATCATATGATATGATATGAAATGTCAATCAAAAGGAGAAAGCCAAGGTGGAAGAACCAAAAGAAGACTAAGTATTTGTCAATCTTCATGTGATCAAAGCCAATATCTTTTTTCAGAAACTGATCAAAAAGAGGCAAAGAAATTGCAGAAAAGGATGTGGAAAAGAAGAGATAACTAGCTATTGTTCACTTTTAATAAAATCCAATACAGAATGATTTTTAAAAAATAATTATTCAATTATCAATAAATATTTATTCTGATGTGAGCACTATATTCTAGAGAGAAAAAAAAGAGAGATGTAATTCAGGCCTTTGACTTAAATTATTAAAGGAATCAACTTTATCTGACTTTTTTTCCCCAGATTCTTTCCTAAATGTGTCTTAAAAAAAAAAAAAAACTTTTACCTTCTTTCTTAGAATAAATGCCAAATTTTGCTTCCAATGCAGAAGAGTGGGAAGGACTAGACAATTTGGGTTAAGTGGCTTTTTCAGAGTCACATAGCTAGGAATTATTTATTGCCAGAACTAGACATAGGTCTTGTGCTATATATACCCACTGAGCCACCTAGTTGCCCTGACCCTGAATTTCTTAACCCCATCATGTAATAATCCTTCATGGGACTTCAGTGGCTATAACTGAGAGAAGGCATTGAAGTAGTAGAGGAGGAAAACTGTGATGGGATAAGGTCAAGAAAATGTAAAAAATACCATAGTTATTATATGTATATATCAAGAATGTCATATTTTAATTATATTAATTCAATTTCTATAAATAAATATTTATTTTATAATTTATGCAACTAGTTCCTTAACAGACAACTTAAATAGAAATACCACTTAGCTTTTTTTACATAAACATGGGAAAAGCTATTCATAACAGAGCTATTTTGATTCTTTCTTTAAACAAGTCCTCTTTGAGTTTCTTAGAGATGAAGTATACCTTACATGCACTTTCTTTGCTGGAATTATAGGATTATAAATTTTGAGTTAAAAGGGACATTAGAGGTTATTTGGCCCAATTCCTTCATTGTATTTTTATTTTAAAACAATTTTATTACACATAATTACATATAAAACATTTTTTAACATTCATCAAAAAAATTTTTTTTTGTGCACCAAAGTGTATAGCATCCAAATATCTAAAGGAGAAACTACTAGAGTTGAAGGAGGAAATAGATAGTAAAAGTATGCTAGTGGTAGGCCTGAAATTTCCTCTATCAAATCTAGATAAATCAAACTAAAATATAAGAAAGAGGAAAGATATGTGAATCAAATATTAGAAAAATTAGAGTTAATAGATATGTGGACAAAAATAAATAGGGACAACAAGGAATATACCTTCTTTTCAGCATCATATGGGACACTCACAAAGATTGACCATATACTATGGCATAAAAACAGGGCAAAGAAGTGCAAAAGGGTAGAAATAATAAATGTAACCTTTTCAGATCATGATTTCATAAAAATAATAATTTATAAGTGTATATGGAGAGACAAATAAAAATTAATTGGAAACTAAATAATAATATTAGTTTCCTTCATTATATTAAAGTCATTCACCCATTATGAGCTTATTTTGGTGCAGGATGTGAGATATTGATCCAAACCCAATCTCTCCCATATTGGCTTCCTATTTTCCCAGAAGTTTTTCTTAAACAGTGGATTTTTGTCCCAATAACTGGGTTTATCATAGACAGTCTTACTGAGGACACTGACCTCAAGTCTATTCTAGGCATATTCCTTTCTTTCTCTTAGCCAGTACAATATTATTTTGATGACCATTGCTTTATAGTACAGTTTGAGAACTGTTACTTCTAGGCCACATCCTTTCAGATTTTTTTTTCATTATTTCCCCAGATATCTCTGATCTTTTCTCCTTCCAAATGAACTTTGTTATGTTTTATTTTTTCTAATTCAGTAAAAAAGTTCCCTGGTAGTTTGATGAGTATGGCATGAAATAAATAAGTTTGGATAGGTTTGTCATTTTTGTTATGTTAGCTCAACCTACTGTGAATCTTGAAATTTCTCAGACTTGTGAATGTTAAAAATTCTCAGACTCGAACTTAGAACATTTGGTTAAGACCATTCCCAATTTTAAACAGTGAAGCTACTTAGATCTAAACTGTGAGAACTCTACTTGGATCAGAAATGGGAGGACCTCTACTCCACCTGTACTTAGGACTGCTTTAGGGGAGAAAACTCCTTGCTGAACAATGAGAAATGCTTACACCCATACTTAAGCCATGCCTATTTTTAGAATTAATATAAAAGGGTGCTAAGTACCTATTAAAGGTCAGGCAACTTGTAAACTTGCCAGGAAAAAAAAGGTGAGACACTCGCTCAAAGATTCTAACCTACTCAGGTGTGGATTGCTAAAAGGATTAATCTACTCAGCTGTGAATTCAGAATGGGCTGTCCTTTGGAAAACGTCTACTGTGATTGGTAGATGGAAGAACTTAGGGGAGGTGACAAAGGAGAAAATGCCCTTTAAAAAGGAGCTCAGATTCATTCAAAGGTTCATTCAGATGGAGAACAGGCTCTTGAGAGACAATCTCTAAGGTCTTTCAAGGGAGGCTGACTCTGTCTGGAACTCCCTCTGGGGAGACTCTGCCCCCCTGAATCCTTGCTTGAATAGATCTTGTGGTGAGTGATAAAAGACTGACTGATCTCTCTCTCTTAAGACTCAGGTCTAGGCCATATTGGCTTAAGGCACTTCATACTTATTCCTTTCTTACTCTCTCTATCTTTCTTTGATTCCTCATTGTATTATTAATTAAATTCTCTATAAAACCCAGTTGACTTAGGTATATTCATAATTGGGAATATTTCCCTGGTGACCACCTTATATTTGATTTAAAACAAGACACTGTGGTGAAAACATATTTTCTGAGGTCACAATTTACTCACCCACTTTTATATTTACTACAATTTATATCTTCAACCATAAACTTACAGTTTATGGCAGACAACTATTTTAAATATCACACTACCCATTAACAATTAATACTTTTCCAATTATGTATATCTTGTTTTAATTGTGTGGAAAGTGTTTTGTAGTTGTGTTCATTATAGTTCCTGTGTTTATCTTGAGAGAGATATTGCTAAGTGTTTTATATTGTCTACAGTGATTTTAAATGAAATTTCTCTTTCTAATTCTTGCTGCTGAGATGTGTTGGATATGTATAGAAATGCTGATGACTTATATGGGTTTATTTTGTATTCTGCAACTTTGCTAAAGTTGTTGATTATTTCCACAAGCTTTTTACTTGATTATCTAGGACTCTTTAAGTAGACATCATATCATGTTCAAAGAGTGATAGCTTGTTCTCCTCATTGCCAATTTTAATACATTCAATTTCTTTTTCTTCTCTAATTGCTACTACTGGTGTTTCAAGTACAATGTTAAATAACAGAAGTGATAATAGGCATCCTTGATTCATTTCTGATCTTATTGGGAAGGTTTCTAATTTACCCCATTGCAGATATTATTTTCTGATGATTTTAGATATATACTGGTTATTATTTTTAGGAAAGGCCCTTCTATTCCTTTACTTTCTAGTGTTTTCAATAGGAATGAGTGTTGTATTTTGTCAAAGGCTTTTTCTGCATCTATTGAGATAATCATGTGATTTTTGTTGGTTTGCTTGTGGATATGGTCAATTATGTGGATGGTTTTCCTAATATTGAACCATCTTGTATTCCTAGTATAAATCCAACCTGATCATAATGAACAACCCTCATGATCACTTTCTGGAGTCTTTCTGCTAGTATCCTATTTAAGATTTTTGCATCTATGTTCATTAAGGAAACTGGTTTGTAGTTTTCTTTCTCTGTTTTTGACCTGCCTGGCTGTCATAAAAGGAATTTGGTAGAACTTCTTTGCATACTATGTCAAATAGTTTGTATTGTATTGGGATTAGTTGTTCTTTGAATGTTTGATAGAATACACTTGTGAATCCATCAGGCCCTGGGGATTTTTTCTTAGGGACTTCTTTGATGGCTTGTTCAATTTCTTTTTCTGATACAGGATTAATAAGTATTGTATTTCTTCTGTTAATCTAGGCAATTTATATTTTTTGTAAATATTCATCCATATCACCTAGATTGGCATATTTATTGTCATAAAATTGGGCAAAATAGTTTTTAATGATTGCCTTAATTTCCCCTTCATTGGAGGTGATATCTCCCTTTTCATCTATGATAGTATTAATTTGGTTTTCTCCTTTCCTCCTTCAACTCCACTAGTTTCTCCTTTAGACATTTGGATGCTATACCATTTGGTGCATACATGTTGAATACAGATATTTCATCATCATCTATACAGCCTTATATCAGGATATAATTATCTTCCCTATCCCTTTTAATCATATCTATTTTTACTTTGGCTTTGTCAGATATCATGATTGCAACTCCTGCCTTTTTTTTTCTCATTTGAAGTCCAATAGATTTTGCTCTAACCTTTCACCCTTAACCTATGAGTGCCTACCTGCCTTATGTGTGTTTATTGTAAACAACATATGGTAGGATTTAGGTTTCTTAACCAGTCTGCTATTTCCTTCCATTTTACGAGTGAGAGCATTCCATTCACATTCAAAGTTATGATTACTACCTGTGTATTCCCCAACATTTTTATTTTCTCTCCATATTCTTCCCTTTCTTCTTTCTTCTTTCTACTTTCTTTCTTTTCCTTTTAAGCCAGTAGTTTGCTTTTAATCAGTCCCCCTAATCCCCACCCTTATTATGGTTCCCTTCCCACCACCTCCCTTTGTGTTCCCTTCTTATTATTCTTTCTTTTTTAGGGTCTGTTAAGTTCCCTCCCCCTTCTCTTTCCCTCCCTTTTTGTACTCCCTGCCTCACTCCCCCAGTGTTTTTCCCTTCTCACTTTCCCTGTAAGGTAATATAGAATTAAATACCCCAAAGGATCTAGATGTTCTTCCCTCTCAGAATTTATTTCACTGAGAGTAAGGTTTAAGTATTACCTATTAGCACTCTCTTCCTCTCCATCTTATAAGAGTGTCTCTTTGTGTTATAAAGATTATCCTAGGTGGGGTGTGTAAAATTGAGATTTGAACTCTGGACTTCAATCCCCACAGTCCTTGCTCCACTTCCCCAAAATGCTTTGTAATCTCATGGAATTCTGAGATGGGCAAGATCGAGAAGGTACTTAAGCTGATTGCAAAGGCTTTTGAGCTCTCTTGCTCTTGGACTTCCATTTTGGGACAGATGTGGCTCTTTCCATAATGTAGGTGAGGTCTTGTCTAGGCCTCTGTGGCCTAGGCACCACGTGTTTCTTATCATGTATTTTCTTTAATCCTTAACTTTTAATAAACCTCTAAAAAATATAATACTCCTTGCAGAGAGAAACTAATTTCTACCTGCCTCAGTCTCCTCTAAAATTTTAATCTTTACAGTTGGCGTAACGACTTCGGGAGAAAAAAACTCTCAATCTTCTGATTTCTTTTCTGATCTTTAGTTCAAATTTTAATATCTAGTACCTAGAAATATTTTTTGAGCCATATTACTCTGGCCAAGGTTTTTTTTACCCTCGCAAAGCTGTTGATCAACTCCTGCCTGCCTGCCGCCGCCTGCTTCTGACAGCCACTTCTCCCAGCCCCACCCTGGCTGCCCACTCCACTCAGCCCTGCTTGTCTGTGCTCTGGCTCTGGCCCCAGCCCAGTGGACTTTCTCTCGCTCACCTGGCCCACCTGATTCAACCAAGATTGCAATCACCTGATGACCTGCATGCCCAACAAACCCAGATCCTTGGCGGGTAACAAAACGGGGAGGGGGGGTGTATTGACTCCACATGGGAGGCCTGGGCTCCACGTGGACTGGGGAAGGAGGAGGGATCATATCAGGGGAGAGAGAGAAAAAGGAGAAAGAAGAAACATACCTTTTCAAACAGGAAGTTAATAACAATGGGCTGTTTAAAAGGATATCTTTTGACTCTTCTGGTAATTTCATTGACTTCACCTGCCTGTCAGGGAGCAGACTCAGCCCAAAGATTCAACTTCAACTTTAACTTTGAAGGGGAAAATGGGTGGCCCAGCGAACTGGGAGCCAGGCCCAGAGATGGGAGGTCTCTAGTTGAAATCTGGCCTGAGACACTTCATGGCTGTGTGACCCTGAGCAGATAGCTCAGACCCCATTGCTTAGCCCTTACCACTCTGCCTTTGGGCAATAGACATTTAAATGGATAAGAACCCAAGGAACCTAAATTTCAGACTCCAATGGTTTATAAAAAAAAACTCTTTATTTCTATTGCATTTCCTGATTGTTCTGTTTAAGATATAACTTTGTGATTTTAAATTCATATATTACTGGATTGAATATTATTCTGTTTCACTGAAGGTTGATTGCATTTATTTTAAATGTACTGAGTTAACTACTGTTAAATTCTGTTCTTTTCCCCCTATAACTGTGCTGAAAAAATATTATTGAATAAGCCCATATATGAAAAAACAATTTTTCTATTTTGCCGAGGATAGATGGAGTTCAGAACTGGTTACAATTGCTATAACAACCTTGGAAAATTTAATAAGCTAAATATCTCAATGATTTTAAAGGTTTTTTAAATATGATTTTTGTAATTTTTTTTAAAACAATCTCTGGTCATTTTTGCCTGCCCCTACCACGAGGTAAGGCTCATTCTAGTAGCTGAAGTGAAATACATTTTATAACCCCCAACCTTCCCGCATTTCTAAATATGTGAATGGAAGTTGGGAAGTTAATCTCAGGGCATTTGTAATCCTATGAGCCTCCAAAAAAAGGAGCCTCCCTTTATTTATACTCTTCAGCTCACTACTTTACTTCTACCAGAATGATATATAGGATTCTTGATTATGTTCTTAACCCAAGATGAGTTTTACTTTGTTTAAAAAATATGTTTATTACCAATGTTGAAAGGTTGCCATGATTGTAAAAAATTGTGACAAATGTCCATCAATTCATAGGTTTTAAAATGCTATACAGCAACTTATGTGAAATATGAAAGTGTGTTTGTTTGCTATTGTAATTAATTGGGCTATTGAGAATTTTGGGGATATTGAAACTACATATTTGTACTATTGTTCAATTCATTTGCCTTCTACTCACAGTGATCATGGCCAGATATTAAGAAGAAATGGATCTCATTTTTGGTGAGAAAGCCTTGCATTCTATATTTTCTTAGCTGACACAGAGTGTCAATGATTATAAGCTATATCTTTGAATTTTAAAAACTCTTTTATTCTTATATTTTTCTTGCATGTGCAATATACTATTTCAGGGTTTTTTTTTCTCTCCTTTTTATATTTAAAGCACATGTCACCAGCATTAAGGTTTTGATTTTTCAGTACTACAAGTTTGAAATACATTTGTCAGAGCATGCCCAAAAAGCTCGTGACTATAAAAACGATGCCACTAATTATTTAAATAAATTATTGGACTTTGCTTAATGATTCTGTCTGATTCCAGGACAAGAGATACACACAAGAGCCATCACACCGAGCCAAAGAAAAGCCAATTCAGGATGGAATGATGTACTTCTAGGCCAATACAAAGGTCTTGAACCTAGTGTGAAGACTCGAGGTTACTGTGTTTAACATTGCTAGACATAGGCTTTCCTTGTGTCCACACTCACTCTGAAAATACTCACAGACAAGTATCCCCAAAACTTTGGCTCATATAATCTGGTCCCCTTTTCTGCCTCTCATAGTGTGGTACCTTTCTGTAGTCCTGGCTACTGACTGGGTAAATGCATCATTGCTTAGATCATTTTGATTGGGCCCTGATAGAAGGACCTGTTATAGATGTATTTTTCTTTTACTTGGAATTTTTACACATAAGACTTCGATAGTCTATATTTTCTTCCAGAGTTTTTTCTTTTTTTCTTTGGATTTTTCTGATATCTTTTTAATATCTCTTACCAATTGATTCATATACCTCATACCTCAGCCATGCATCCCTAAGTGATTCTGAATTTGTCAATCACCCTCTTAACAGGGGGAATGTAAAATATATATATATATGTATATATATGTATATATATATACATATATATATATATCATTATTTAAATTGCAAAGTTTAAATTCCTTTTGAGAAGAATTTTAGGTAAAGAAGATGCTACCTCTCTGAATCCAGAACCGAACTATTGGAGAAGCCACCATGAAGAAGCCTCCAGACCACAAGTTGCACAAAATTGAACTTTGGGTGTGGTTGATTGAACACTTATTTGTATGTATACTTTCATGCCAAAGGGGACTGCCCCCTAACAGCTTTTTGTCAATGTGTTCAGCAATTATTGGTTTTTTTTTTATCCTCAAATTATTGTAATCTTTAAATTGATTATGTTTTTATGATCCTTTGGGGAAGGACTTCTTCCCAGAGGATCAACGGGGGATTATAAAATTGAGATTTGAACTCTGGACTTCAATCCCCACAAGTCTTTGCTCCACTTCCCCAAAATGCTTTGTAATCTCACGGAATTCTGAGGTGGGCAAGATCGAGAAGGTACTTAAGCTGATTGCAAAGGCTTTTGAGCTCTCTCGCTCTTGGATTTCCATTTTGGGGCAGATGTGGCTCTTTCCATAATGTAGGTGAGGTCTTGTCTAGGCCTCTGTGGCCTAGGCACCACGTGTTTCTTATCCTGTATTTTCTTTAATCCTTAACTTTTAATAAACCTCTAAAAAATATAATACTCCTTGCAGAGAGAAACTAATTTCTACCTGCCTCAGTCTCCCCTAAAATTTTAATCTTTACAAGTGGGGGAGGGTTGATCTGCTCACGTTTTGGTGGAAGCTATTTAATTCCCTTATAATGTGGAAATACCCAAGATCCATGTACCTTCAATGCTGTACCCTACTGTAGAGTCCCTTTGTTCATATGAATTTGGCTTTTTTGGCCTTTTGATGTAGTCTGTATCAGTAGGTGGTGAGGAGAGTAAGAATCCTAGGTTTATACTACAGCCATATTTACCCAGAAGTTCTCCTATTTTTTGACTTGGAACTTTATATTAAAGTTAAGTTCCAATCACCTGGGATGAGAAGATACTGTGTCAAGCTTTTTGCTTTGTTCATTTTGCTCTTTTCAGAGCTATTGCTCCTGATCTGCAAATTTTTGATACTTCCAGAGTGATGTTACCCTAAGAGATCTGTGGTCACTGTTCTCCTGGTCTGTATTCTGATTTTTACCCAGGAAGGGCTCCTGATCCACTACAGTTACAGTTACTAAAGCTCTCTTTGCTTTGGAACCATGAGTAGCAATTCTTTTTCCTTATGATGGGCCGTCAGCACTGCTCTCCATTCTGGAATTTGGACCCAGAAGCATGGGTAATAAACTAGCAAATTGGTGGCAGCTATACCTACTTCTAGCAAATAGTCCCCTAAAAATCTCTTTCTGAATATTTGTATGACCCCGTTATCATCTCTAGATGAGAACTACTGAAGTTATTACCACTGCTCTTTTGATTACTGCTTCTACATAGGTGGGATCTAGATAGGTTTCCACCTATGATACCCCCTAGGTATCATAGATTTGCCCTACCCATCTTTTATTTTTTCTTAGGCCAGAAAAAAAAAATTGTTTCACCCTGAACTTTTGTTGACTCTGATAATCCAAAATTTTATTTGAGAAATTATTTTAAAGTAGTTTGTATGAGACTGTGGTGGGACACCTGGACCTAGAACAGGGGATTGAAGAGGTCTTTGGCATTAGAGGGGGACTCCTTGACTCCATGGGGCCCTGAAGGTGCTTTTTGGACCCATTGCCCCTATTAGGGGACAGACCTGAGTAACAACAGGAAGGCCCTGATCAGGCCTGAGAGCCAGCCAATTCAGTGCCTCTGGAGGTTCATAGTTTGTGTCTGTAACTGTCTGCCCATCCACGGACAGAGGACACAACAAAAATGGGCAACAAGTACAGGAAGCTGATGTTGATAAAGCCCATATTTCTGACAGTCATTTCCATTTCAAGCAGAAAGCCTTCCTTAACTACCTCATAAAGGACACCCTAAATGTGTTCTGTAGGACAAAGGACACCATTCTATGGGTTACTCCGCAAAAGGATAATGTAGGACCTTTGGGGTGGAATGTCAGAGTGTCTATGGGCACATCCAGCCCCCTTCTTTCCACCTTCCATGGGAGAACTGCTCCCAATTTCTCCTCCTTAACATGCCTCCCCTCACCAGACTTGAAGTCAAGAGCTTAGTTCCTAGGAAAAAAATGAAAAATCTAGAATTTAGAATGATCCCCCAGGGAGTTAAGAACCAGAGTGTACCCCAAGGAGCCCAAAGAAGGGGCAGACTGAAGGGGCTCAAATAGATAGAGAAGCTTTTGACTCACAGTTCACTATTCTTTTTAACGAAAGGCATATTTATTATAATCATAGAATCCTGTTTTTCCTCCACTTCCTCATACTAGAGTAGTTCTACTATTCTAGTACTTCCTGCCAGAAAGGACTTGCATTTTATATGCAGGAAACTTTAAATAATACAAAGTAGTTTCTTCAGTGCAGACTGAGAGTAATAATAACCTACATCTCTATAGGGGCTGTATGGTTTACAAAACACTTTTCTTATAGAAACCCTGTGAGGTTGGTAGGTATCCCCATTTTATAAACAAGGCTCTCAGAGGTGAAATAATTTGCCCATGGCCACATTGCTAACTCATTTATGGCAAATCCTAGGCTTTAGTGCAAGACTTAAGACTACTAAATCTGAAGCACAAAGGTAGACATACATAATGGATCTTTGATGTGAATTTTCCTTAAAAACACATCTAGGAAGAATATTATTGATCCAAAGTTAGAACAATGAAGTTTAGTTACCACTTACTTTTTAAATTTATTTTCATTTTATTAATTATTTCCCAATTACATATGAAGAAAGTTTGGGTATTTATTTTGGGAGGATTTTGAATTCTAAATTCCCTCTCTTCTGCCTCTACCCCCTATTTGAGAAGGCAAGCAATATGATAACGTATGAAGTCATACAAAGTCTATTTCCATGTTTGCCATGTTCCTATTTCAGCTCCCTATAAAATGGGGACAGTGTAAACTTCCATAATATCTCTTCTAGGTCGAAGGATTGGTGGAGATGATAGGCATAGGAAGTGGCCATCACTCAATTCTACTCGAAAAAGTAAGAGACATAGTCTGTCATAGTCTTGATATTCTGGTGGTCTCACTACTATTTCTTTGTTTTGGTTCTTGAAGCATTTGTAGTTTCTTACTTCATCTACGTCTGGGAAATTTCTGAGTTTAAGAAGCCAAAGAAGAAGAAGCCAGCTGACTTTGAAGAAGAAAAATAAATATGTTAGCAAGAAGTATGCCATTTTGCATTCCCTGGTGGTTAGTTCTGTAACTTGGGGCACCAAGAGAAGAAGACTACATAGAAGGATAATTTGAAGATGTAATTAGCTTTACATTTCACACATACAAAAAAAAAACAATTGTTTGGAGGGGAATTTTAGGAGAGTTTAGCTTGGAGGCTGTCTCTAATCTGCCAAGATGTCTCTGTCTCTAGGCTATTACTTAAGCTACAGTTCAAGATAAAATATTATAATTAAGAAACCCAAACATAAAGGCTCTGTCTACCATGTCTAACAGGATGCAGCAGATCAAGGATATGAGCAATTAGTCAATGCGTTCCACAAACTTGACCTTGCACTTCTGAGAATTAAAATATGTATTGTCATCTTGCTCCAGGCTTTTGAGTACTTTATACTATAGTTGTGGAGACAAAATAACAGCAGAGAATGACCTCCAAAAGGTTTAAGGTAAAGATAAATAAGGGCAAAAAAAATACCCCTTCCATACCACACTTTCAGCGTGGAATTTGAACACATTGTTATCATGTCATTTTTACTTTTTCTACCCCTAGCATAGCACAGGACTTTGAATATAAAAGGTAGAGGATAAAAATTAGTAGAATTATTAGTTCTACTATATAGTATTCTACTATATAGATATAGATACTATATACTATATACTACTATATAGATATAGTAGGTATAGATACTATACTACTATATAGATATAGTAGAATACTATATAGTAGAATTTATTATATAATATTAATTTTAGGCTTTATAGTTAGGCAATGGGGAAATAGAGTCTATTTATATGTGAAGAAACAAGTGAGGGGTATTCTGTTTGGTGGAAGCAAATTTTTGAACCATATATTAAAATAAGTGTTTAATACAGGAAAGAGAATACAAATTGGGGTGGGGAAATTTTTGTAGGAAGTTAGTCTGGATAATTCTATTCTCACATTACACAAGTTGAATCTTTTCCTTAAGACTTTTTCTGTGACAGTTTCTGTGAGTCTGCACATTTGTTGTGTCCATAGACAGGAATGTAGGGATTTAATCTACTTCATTCTGTCTTGTCATAGATCTGCTTCCAAATCTCAGCCTCACTCCAAGCTCCCAACAACATTTGTGGTTGTTTTAATGAATGGAACAAAGCCTCCTCTTAGAGATAAAATGTCTGATAGTTGACAAGAAGTGTTGGTTCTTAAAACACAGATCATGACAGACAAAACCGATAGCTTTCTTTGGCACATTTGTAAGGTAAGAAGACTTAATTTATTTAGAGTTTAGTATCCATTCAATATAGTTCTGTCGGGAAATCTAATAGAGAAATGAGAATCATTTTGTCTGATTAAAAGTACTGGAGTCTGTCTTCATAAACCTGACTGACAGACAATAAAGAAGGTAATTACCATCAGTTCAACATCAAATGGGGAAAAAGATTAAAGGATTAGATTATGGGGACCACCTGTGAAGATAGGCTGAGGAATTGAAAGAGCAATATTAGCCAGCAATTCTAGCCAGGCAAATGACTATTTAAAATGACAAGTTTTTACTAAGACACTTTTATTCTTGATACTCCCATTGGGAACCAAACCCTGATGGGTACCTGTTATTCTTTCTCTCCCTTTCTGTTTTCTTTTCTTTGTTTCCCTCTTTCCCTGCTGATTAACTAAACTAAACTAAACTAAACTAAAAACCTCAGAAATATCATTAGATATATTAAACATTGTGAGAAAGTCTATTTGATAGTGTTTTTTATAATCAGAAGATTTTTGGTATTTGTCCATTTTGTTCTCAGTCTGGAATAGACAACTAGTTGGGTTATAAGAATATCTTATCATGAAATCACGGAAACTCAGAATTAGCAGATTTCAAATGTTCAACCCTGACCCAATTATGAATTACCTCTATGAAATCCTCACAAATAGTCATGTATAATCCACTTGATGAAATTCAATGATAGGAAACCATCTCCATTCCAGGGGAACTCTGATTATTACAAAGTTTAGGGAAAAAAATATTCTATCACATTGTAAATCTTGAAATCTCTCAGACTTGTGAATGTTAAAAATTTCCCCATCAGGGAATTCTTAATTGGAACAAATTCCCTACTGAGAAACATTCCCCATTTTGATGTGAGAACTTGCCAGGATCAGAAATGGGAGGACCTCTACTCCACCCGTAATTAAGACTGCTTTAGGGGAGAAAACTCCTTGCTAAACAAAGAAAGTACTTTGATCCATGCTTATGGTGGAGCAAGGAGTTCTTTGAGTCAGACCTGTTTTTAGAATTGATACAATGAGATGCTAGGTACTTAAAAGGGTCAGGCAAGTTTTGTCTTAATGAGATTAGTTGACTCAGCTGTGTTTTCACTGGTTCAGACTTACTAAGGAGATTTGTTGATTTAGCAGGAATTCAGATGGGCAGCCCTTTGGAAAGCGTCTACAGTGATTGGTAGATGTAGGGACTTAGGGGAGGTGACATGGGAGAAAAACCCCTATATAAGAAAAAGCAGAATCTCTTGAGATATATCCTTTTGGAGAAATCCTTTTGGAGGATCTCTGATGAGGATCTCTTGGGAAGAATCTCTTGAGAGAGGCTCTGGAGAAAGGCCCTTTGGAACAGTCTCTGGCTGGAAGGCTCTCTGGTGAAGTCAGCTGAGATGGAGCTGGCCTGGTGTCACTAGAATCCTTGTTTAGGCAGACCTTGTGGTGAGTGTTAAAAGACTGACTGACTGATTCTCTCTCTTAAGACTCAGGTCTAGGCCATATTGGCTTGAGGCACTTCATAATTATTCCTTTCCTACTCTTTCTCTCTTTCTCTAATTCCTCATTATATTATTAATTAAAAATCTCTATAAAACCCAGTTGACTTGGGTATTTGAATAATTGGGAATATTTCCCTGGCGACCACCTTATATTTGATTTAAAAACCAAGACACTGTAGTGAAACATATTTTCTGTGGTCAAATTTACTCACCCTTTCTTATATCTATCACAATTTATATCTTCCACCATTTTAACTCACTACAGTTTAAGACCTCAACCATTTTAAATCTCACAACATGGAAATAAGACATGTGTCATGCATTACTCCTATGTGTGCTTCTTTCAGCATATTGGACCAAGTATAACTACATTTCAAAATGTCCATCCAATTATTTAATAATAGATATGTTTGCCTGGAAATAAAATCTCATATTATTGATAAACATAGAAAGTTTTGTTGATCAATCTTTGTTTGAATTGTGTTAGAATCATTGTTTCAAATCTGGAAAATAGGTTGAAATTCCACCTCTGACCTTTGCTAGCTGAATGATCCCGGGTAGATTATTTAACATTTCTGATTCTTTGTTCTTTCTTTGAGGCAGCTATGTGGCACTGGGGCTAGAGTGAGTACTTGATCTGGAGCCAGAAAGACCAAAGTTTAAATTTAGTCTTAGACCATTGTGAGTTGTGGCTCCCTGGGCAAGTTGCTCAACTTCTATTTATCTCAGTTACCTCAACTATAAAATGGAGATAATGACAGACCTACATCTCAGGGATGTTGGGAGGATTAATTGAGGTAATTTTATAAAGCTCATAGAACAGTGCCTAGTATACAGTAAGTGCTATATAAATGCTTATTCCCTTCCCTTCCTTTGCCCTTCATTCATTTATAAAATTATAACACCTATATTGTCTTTATAATGAAGTTATACTGATAATATACGTAGTATAATTTATAATCCTTAAAATGTTATGTAACTATTAACTATACAAGTGAAATGTAATAAGTATTAAGCATTATAAGAAGATTTCAGAAAATAAGGAAATAGAAATGGAATAGATCATTTGGAAGGGTATGTAAGAGGCAAAATTGTAATTAGACCTTGAAAGATGATAGGATTTGAAAACAAAGTGGGAGGACAGAGTTAGTGGATATTCCAACAGAAGCAAATTGCATTGAGAAGGTCATTATATAGAGCAAAAATGTTATCTATGTCATCTTAGGGATTCCTAATGTACCATTTTAACATCAACAACAATGCTAGCATTAGTGGTAGTACTGTTGTATATAATAATGAGAGCCCCTCCAAGCCTAACTTATTCTTTATGTCATGAATTTGTGGACCAGTAGAAATACAAGGGAATGCCATTTGGAGTGACAGACTATGGAGATTCTTTTGACTTGAGAATAATGCAGTAAGTTGAAAGACTCAATAGGAGCCCTGAAACACAAGCCATTTGCATCTTAGTGAAACCAATCATTATGAAATCAGTCTATATGATAAGACTTCTTCCATGAAGGGTGTTGGGGGTGAGGAGTAGGAAAGAACATGGTTTTTGTAATCCTGGAAAAATGCTCTAAATTAATCAATTAAATAAAATTTTAAAAAATAGAAATGCAAAAAAAATTTAAAAATTTAAAACATACTTCTTCCATGAATCTAAGAAATATATACCGGACTATATAACTTTATCTACTAGTTTTAATAAGATACATAGCAATGATTAGTTTGACATCGAGAACAATGGGTCCAGTGGAACTTCTTTCCATTCTGATAATAAAAGACAATACACAATAGAAGAGATAAGAAATAACAACAGTGGACCTTCTGGAAATGCTCTGGTAAATTACATATATATGAAATTGAATATATGAATACTTTTATTATGCAACAGTATTAAAACATTACAGTATTTAAAAGAGATTTGACTCATATTGAGGAAGATTCCTTTATATATATTTTTTTTCATCAATATATTCAACTCCAATTTAAGGTATTGACGATCAATACAGATAATTTAATTCTTAAACAATGATTAAGTGAAATAAATTATTTAACTCTGAATAGTTAAAAAAAGTACTCAGAAATAAGAAAAAATCTTTCATGAACACAATTTCTCAAAATGTTCTTTATTAACTTAAAGAAAGGCAAAAACAATACCAGGCTTGAACAGTTTTGAGGAGATAGACATACTTTAAACTGAATTTTTCAATGCTTTATTTTTATTTAAACAAACTGAATGCAATTCCTAAATAAACTAGAACAAAAAAAAGAATTTTATTTAGTAGTGTATTCGTGGCTATTGTTATAATAAGGGTCACAAAAGGAAACATGTAACTTTCTAGGGGCTAGTGTCAAATATCTCCAAGGCAAGAGCATCTTGAGAAAGGTATCAAAGATATATGGGAGAAAAATGGAAGACTGCATCAATGTCTATACAATATATGATATAAAAATTTTAAATGCCATATTTTCAGAATAATGACAATAAAATGGAACATATGGTGGCAGCCAGGTGGCTCAGTGGATTAAGAGCTAGACTTAGAGATGGGAGTTCATGGGTTCAAATCTGGCCTCAACAATTTCCTAGTTGTGTGACCCTGGGTAAGTCACAACCTCCATTGCCTAGTTTTCTACTCTTCTGCCTTGGAACCAATACAAAGTATTGATTCTAAGACAGAAGATAAGGGTTAAAAAAGTTAGAATGGAATCTAGAAAAATAGTTTTTTACACTTGATTCCTTTACTAAGTTAAGTCGAATGTCTGCCTTAGTTCCTTTATCTTTAGTATAATAATATCTACCCATTTGAGTTTTGAAGAGATAAAATATTTGTAAAATGCTTTACATCCCTTGAAGTTCTGTATAATTGTGTACTGCTTTTGTGGTTTTAAGACAGACCTAGATCAAATCATTTATTAGTTGTCTACCATGTTCCTTGCCTCCAAAAAAATAACATCAAGTAATATTATACATGAAGCCTTTATTATAAATTATTATATTTTGAAGCCTTTATTATAAATATTATAAAACAGATTTATTCTTAGGTGATGCATCTGTGGCCTGTCTTTGTTGTATCTATTATTTTTTGATATGAGGTGAAGGACTATTGCATACTACTATGATTTGTTTTCTTCCAAAGATCTAGAGATTGAACCACTAAAGATCTAGGACCTAGACTCTATAGGAAAGTCCTCAAGTAAGTGAGTCAGGGATGGAGTCAGTGCTTTTAGCAACCACTTGGATCCATCATAAGAGTAAATCAATAGTCAGTCAGTGAACATTTATTAAGCACCATCTTTGCATCAGGTGCTTTGCCAAGTAACAGAGTAGCCAAGAAACTGTGTGCCCTTAGTAAAAGAACAAATCATTGAATGGTCCAACCTATGCCATATTTACAAGTGAAACTGGTATTGAAAATAACCTCTAGAAAATATTTTAAGTGAATACCCACATTCCCCAATGAAATTTAAAAAGTCTCTGATTTAAGTAGATATATTTATACTTCTATTCTTGTTATAACTTTTCAGTAAATATCTTTGTAGAATTTAATTGATTTTAATGCTTCATTTTTTATAATACATAAACAAATTTTAAATTTTCTTTAAATTTTGAGTTTCTAAAATATTCCTCTTTTCCTACTAACACCTCATTGATAAATCATTGATAAAGCAAATAATTGGACATGTTATACATTTATAGTCATGAAAAACATTTTCATATTAGTCGAGATTTTAAGAAAACAGCATGAAATAAAAAAAGAAAAAGAAAGCTTTATTTTTAAAGTATGCTCTGATCTACATCCAGACTCCGATCAGTTCCTTTTATAGAAGTAAATGGTATTTTTCATCATGAGCTCTTTTGAATTGTCTTCAATCATGGTATTGCTAAGAAAAAATAAGTCATTCATATTTGATCATTATACGATATTGGTGTTACTCTATATAATATTTTCCTGGTTCTGATCATTTTACTTTGCTTCAGTTCTATATAAGTCTTTGCAGGTTTTTATTTGAGAGCTTTATGCTTGTAATTTCTTTTAGCACAATAATATTCTAACCCAATGATCTGTTAAAACTTGCTCAAGGGGGCAGCTGGGTGGCTCACTGGATTGAGAGTCAGGTCCAGAGATGGGAAGTCCTGGGTTTAAATCTATCCTCAAATACTTCCTAGCTGTGTGATCCTAGGCAAGTCACTTAAGCCCCATTGCCTAGCCCTTATCACTCTTGTGCCTTAGAACCAATACCCAGTTTTGACTCTAAGATGGAAGGTAAGGGTTTAAAAAAAAAACAAAAAAAACTTACTCAGCCTTTTATCATTTGATGGACAACCCTCCAGTTTCCAAACCCTTGCCATGCAAAAAGGAATGCCATTTTTGTTTTCCTACACATTGGTCATTATATTATATTATTTTTATTTTTCCTTTTTAATAAAATAAATATTTGGGATATAAACCTAGCAGTGGTATTGCTGTGTCAAAAATGTACACATAAATTTATTGCCTTTTGGACATAGTTCCAAATTGCTTTCCAAAATAGTTCTATGCCATAATACTTCTAGGATCTATGATTTCTTCATTTGTAAGGGTCATCTTTCAGAAGATGCTCCAAAGTCTAGAAGCTACTACCTGGACAAAATGCTTCCAACTGGCTCTGTTTGTTAAATATAGTTAAGCATAGTTTCATAGGGTATAATTAATTTTCATTAACCAAAAGCACATTTCCTGCATCCTATTATCTCTTTTTATATGATGACAAATACATTTGATTAAGATATCTTCAGAAAGAGTCTCTAAACTTAGTTATTTTGGCTAACTAGCTCACCAGAGAAGTCTGGGCTCCCTGAGGGGATAAGAACTCAACCATTCTTTGACAAGAAGAGGTGTAGGGTGGCCTAGAGAGTTCATCTTAGATCGTGCCCTGCTCTCAGGTCCCTGCTCCCCATTGTCACCTTCCAGAACTTCCTCATGTCCTTAAGCCTAGCACCCTCCCTTCCCTGGAGTGTATGTGGTATTCTGGGAGGATGAGCTCCTGTGTGAGAGTTTGTCAGTCTCTTTTCAGGGCTTCTCACCCACCTTTGATGTCTACCTTTCACACATTTCTCACCTGTGGCTTCCAGAAGCTATAGCATGTGCAGTGGCCAGACCCCAACAAAACTGTCTCAATGGGAAGTCTAAACCAGGTTTAGGGTAACCAAAAGATGTCAAACTATTGGTAAATTAGGGAAATGTCTACTGCAAGCTTGTAAAGACAAGCCCCATTAAAAAAGGCAGATGAGAACAATTTATTCCAATGTCCATAAAGGAGCCTAAAGTAGGCATTATGGAGGACTTAGAGCTTGGTTAGCCATCCGTGACACCAAAGTTATCCACTGCATCCTTGACTATTGACCATTGTCAATCATTTTGCATTTTGACTTTTGCTTGGATTTTAATTACTCTGGAAGAGAGAGTGAAGCTAATGACTTTGTGAAGCTCTATGCTACTTAAATCTAATTCTGCACAAGTCAAAATATCACCCTGTCATGTCACTGATCTTTGAAAAAGAGCAAAGGACAGACAATACTTCTATGCTGATTTTCACTTTATTTTTTATCCATTATTTGCCATCATTATAACTTATCTTCCTTGAGGATAAAAATTATCTTTTGTCTTTCTTTGTATTCCTAGCAAGTAGCATAGTAGGCACTTAATAAATATTTATTGACTAGATGACTTATTGACAATATGCAAAGACCGATGGGAGAGATTCTCCATCTGGAAATCTCATTCTTGAATGCACTAGTGAAAAATTAGTATTTCTTTTCTGTATTTGGTTTTAGACTGTAAATAGACATTTTCCATTGTTTAATTCAAAGTTAGGCAGATTTCTTTGTTTATTTTTGTTTTTGTTTGTGTGTTAAACTTTGCATGCTATATTGCTGTGCTCTTAGAAGCATAGGAGCTATTATCTCTATGGGTATTTTCTTCCCTGAAATACTGCTATATTGAGCTGCCTGGAGGTAACTACAACATTCAGTGTGGATAAAATACTGGTCCTGGAATCAGGAAGATATGGGTTCAAATCTTGCCTCATATTTCTTAGTGATGTGGACCTAGGCAAGCCACCTAAACTCACTCAACTTCAGTTTCTCCATCTATAAAAGAACAATAATAATATTATCAATCAAGCAGGATTACTGTGAGTATCAAAAGAGCTATCATATATGAAGTGCTTATAAACTATAAAGCTTCCTATAAATACTAGACATTATTAGCAATAGTATGAATATTATTTCAGACACTACTTCTATGATCCCATGCAGGTCACTAAACTTTTAACTCACTTTTCTCATCTAGAGAGTGGGACTGTCTCTGTGCATCAACTTTTCCACTTAAATCTTCATGCACAAGTGTCTTTGTGCACAAAAATGCACAAAAACAATCATCATCCTCGGTTACCGAGAGACTACAATAATAATAATAAATTATTGTGAGGATCAAAGAAGATATTTATAAAGTCCTTTTCAAACCTTAAGCATGTTATAAATGTTAATTTTTTGATGATGAAGGTGATGATATATAGCAATTTACTTACAGCACATGGATAACCTAATTGTTTGCTTTTCTTTTCCTTTTTTTTTATTTTATAGATTAGACTGCTTGACATCATTGTGTTAGCTTAGCTGAAAATCTTTTGGACTATAGGTCCATAGGACATTAGTTCATAGTTTGCCTATTGGCCAACTATTCAATTGTGGTCTCTGTTCCATGTTCCAGTTGCTGAGGGGCCCTCTGATGGCTCTTCCATAATTTTAGCACTTAAAAGATCAGTCCTGTTTCTACATACTCATTCACAAAAGATTAGGAAAGAAAATAGACAACCACACCCAGAATGCACCAGGTATTCAGGCCCCTGTGGAACTCAGATGAAAGATAAATGTGGGGTGGGAGACAGACAGCAGATATCCTTCTCCTCTCTTCTCAGGCCCAAGTGTTTCACAGTTTTATTTGAGATCAGAATAGGAGGGAAAAATAAAATTCTGGCTCTTCAGGAAACCAGAAAATTCCTCATCCCAACACAATCCCAGCCCCTTTAGTCACTCTTTATTAGAAGAAGTCTCAGGAGGCCTCTGAGCATTAGATCAAAACCAGGAAGAGAATATTATGAGTGTTTGGTATAATGTACTAGGAAGGTCAAATCTGAGCATACTTTTAATTCTGGGCCTTCATGGGCAAGTCTTCTTAATACATAGCTATTGATGAAAAAAATTATTCTTCAATGAAGGCTTTCTCTCCCTCAGGGAAAAAAAAAAGTGTAAACTTATGAAGGAAGAAAGTCAACTCCTTGGCTTTGGTAGAATGGAAGTCCCTTAAGAGTAGGATTTATTTAATTGAATCCTTGTCTTTATGTCACTAGTACCTAGCTCAGGAACCAGAACCTTATTGGTGTTAAATACATGGTTGTTGAATCCAACAAACTGAAATGTTCCTGTTGTACCTAAAATCAGATAGAAAAACAAGCATTTAGTCATAGTTCATAAAAGGTGTCTTTGAAAGAATATATGTTATTAACATGCACATCAATACTCGTTTTAGAGGCAGTAATTCACAGCAATAAAAGAGGGTGCACTCTGGGATTCTTGGATTTGTAGATCTTGTATATCTATTTTTAAATGTCAGTATCAATTTTTAAATCCCTTTTCCACTGTCAAGTCCTACAGCCATAATAATTTTTCCCCATATAAGACAGAACATTTTGAAAATTATAATTATTGAACCCAGGAGGACTTTTCAACCTTTTACATTTTGCAATCATTTTAAATGTTCAATGATTTTGACGAATTCCAAAAAGCAAGATTTGAACATTTAATCTCTACTTCTAAAATCATTTAAAATTTTTTTGTAATTTACTCCAATATTGAGAATTGTCTTGGTTTAAGAAATATTCAAAATTTGAGAAAATCTTGACCATGTATAGAACTTGAAGTGTTTTCACTAATTTTTACGTGAACTTATTTTTTTTCTAATTTTCATTCTGAGGCTATAGACTTGACCTTTGAAGCAAATCCATGAATTAGCTAGAAATTTGGGACTCCACAAAAAAGTGATAGTGGCTTAATTAAAAAAAAAATACTAACGGTATCTGAACTAGAAAGTAGCAAAGACATCCTCTCCTCCAATGCATTACTATTCAAAAGTAGAAAACCAAGGACTAGAAAAAAGAAGAGATTTATTTAATGTTACACAGAAAGTTAGCAAGAGAGTTGGGACTAGCTTAGAAGTCTTAGAAGTTTAGAATTAGAAAGATGCTACAAAACCATTTAGGATAGTGCTGTCAAATTCACATAGAAATGGGGCCCACCAAACTACACATTCCTCTCCTGGATCATCTCCATGATGTGATCAATGGACTTGCATAATTCAATGAAGTTATGAGCTATGGTGTGGACAGTTACCCAAGGTAGACAGGACATAGGGAAGAATTCTGACAAAAAAAAAAAGTGATATACTAGAGGAGGAAATTGACAGCTGCTCCAGTATCTTTGCCAAGAAAATTCCATGGACAATATGAAAATGATGAAAGATATTTCAATGGAAGATAAGTCCCTCAGGCCTGAAAGTGTTCAACACTTTACTGGGGAAGACACAACTATAATTAGTTTTAGTAATAAGGAAGTGGTTGAGCCAAATGCAGAAGGAGGCACAGCTATGAGGGTGACTGCTGATAAAGGAAAATTCCAGTTCTGTAAAGATCAATAGAATCTGGAAAGTCCACTGCTATAAAGGTCATAGGAACCTGGAATATCAATGAACCAAGATAGAGAAGGAAAGATAAAACTATCATCTTAGATGTCATTGAACTGAGATGGAAGGTAATGGGTGAATTTAATTGAATTGATCAGTCCACATATTGCAGTGTGCAATAATCCCTTAGAAGGAATAGAGTAATCCTTGAAGTCAATAAAAGGGTAGAGAACTATACTGGAATATAATTAGTCTCAAAAAAAGATAAAATGATAGCTGCTCAAATTTAAGTCAAACCATTCAATATCACATTAATACAAGTCTATGATTCATTCCCTGATGCTTTTCATTCCCTGATGCTAAAGATGCCAAGGTTGATCAGTACTATGAAGAACTACAACATCTAGAAATAATAGCAAAAGAGGAATCATATTCATTATAAAGGATTGGAATGTAAAAGTAGGAAATCAAAAGATAATTGGAGTAATAAACATTTGGCTTCAGAGTACCAAAACAAGAAAGAGCTAGACTAATGAAGTTTTAAAATATATATTTAATTATTTGATTGTTTGTAACAATATATTCATATTCATGCTCTATTCTCTCCCCTCCAGTAGATAAGGCATAATTTGACAAAAGGTGTATGCATATGTAAAACTATATCTTGCTTAGTTCTATTTATCATCTCTTTCTCAGGAGGTAAACGTACACAAGTCATTCTTCAAAGAATATTTCTCTTGCTGTACATAACATTCATTTCACTCTTCATAATTTTATGTAGGTCTCTCCATGTTTTTCTAAAATTAACTTGCTCATCCTTTCTTACAATGCAATAGTATTCTATCACAATCATATTTCACAACTTGTTTAGCCATTCCCGAATTGTTAGGCATCCCTTCCAGTTCTTAGAATTTCCAGTTCTTAGCCACAATGAAGAGAGCTATTATAAATATCTTAGGACATATAGGTTCTTTTCCTGATCACTTTAGAAAATAAATCTAATAGTTGTTTTTCTGAGTTAAAAAGTATACACAAACTTGTAACTCTTTGAGCATAATTTCAGATTGCTCTTCAATATGGTTGAATCAGCTCTCCATTTTTTCACATTGTTCCACAAATTATCCCAGTTTTTCCATATCTCCTACATTTGTCATTTTGTCTTTTTTTTTTCATTTTACACAATCTGATAGGTGTGAGAAGATACTGAGAATTTTTTGATTTACATTTCTTCAGTTAATAAATACTGATAGATTCTCAGATATTTTATATTGTCTTCAGTTATTTAAAAAAAAAAGATTTCTCTTTCTCTTGCTGTTGGACTTTACTGGCACTAGACAGAAATGCTGATGATTTATGTGGCTTTATTTTATATCCTGCATCTTTGCCAAAGTTGTTAATTGTTTAGATTAGTTTTTTGGTTGATTCTCTAGGTATGCCATAATACCATCTGCAAAGAACTTTATTTCCTCATTTTCTATTCTAATTCTTTCAATTTCTTCTCCTCTTATTGCTATAACTAGCATTTTTAGTACAATATTGAACAATAGTAGGCATCTTGTTTATCTTGAGATCTTATTAGAAAGGTTTCTAGCTTATCCCCATTATAGATAATATTTGCTGATGGTTTTAGATAGAAGTTATTTAACATTTTGAGGAATTGTCCATTTATTCCAAAGTACTCATTTTTTTATTTTATTTTAATTTTATAATATTTTATTTGATCATTTTCAAGCATTATTCATTAAAGACAAAGATAATTTTCTTTTCCTTCCCCCAAACCCCCATAGCCAACGCGTGGTTCCACTGGGTATCACATGTGTTCTTGATTTGAACCCATTGCCATGTTGTTAGTATTTGCATTAGAGTGTTCGTTTAGAGTCTCTCCTCTGTCATGTCCCCTCAACCGCTGTGGTCAGGCAGTTGCTTTTCCTCGGTGTTTCTACTCCCACAGTTTGTCCTCTGCTTATGGATAGTGTTTTTCTCCTAGATCCCTGCAGATTATTCAGGGACATTACACCACCACTAATGGAGAAGTCCATTACGTTCGATTATACCACAGTGTATTTAGTCTCTGTGTACAATGTTCTCCTGGTTCTGCTCCTCTTGCTCTGCATCACTTTCTGGAGGTCATTCCAGTCTCCATGGAACTCCTCCACTTTATTATTCCTTTTAGCACAATAGTATTCCATCACCAACATATACCACAATTTATTCAACCATTCCCCAATTGATGGGCATCCCCTTGTTTTCCAATTTTTGGACACCACAAAGAGGGCAGCTATGAATATTCTTGTACAAGTCTTTTTGTCCATTATCTCTATGGGGTACAGACCCAGCAGTGCTATGGCTGGATCAAAGGGAAGACATTCTTTTATTGCCCTTTGGGCATAGTTCCAAATTACCCTCCAGAATGGTTGGATCACTTCACAACTCCACCAGCAATGAAATAATGTCCCTACTCTGCCACATCCCCTCCAGCATTCATTACTTTCCATAGCTGTCATGTTGAACAATCCGCTAGGTGAGAGGTGATACCTCAGAGTTGTTTTGATTTGCATCCCTCTGATTATAAGAGATTTAGAACACTTCTTCATGTGCTTGTTGATAGTTTTGATTTCTTTACCTGAGAACTGCCTATCCATGTTCCTTGCCCAATTATCATTTGGAGAATGGCTTGGATTTTTGTAAAATTGATTTAGCTCTTTATAAATTTGAGTAATTAAACCTTTGTCAGAGGTTTCTATGAAGATTTTTGCCCAATTTATTGTTTCCCTTCTGATTTTAGTTACATTGGTTTTGTTTGTACAAAAGCTTTTTAATTTGATGTAGTCAAAATTATTTATTTTACATTTTATGACTCTTTCTATTTCTTGCTTGGTTTTAAAGTCTTTCCCCTCCCAAAGGTCTGACACGTATAGTACTCTGTGTTTACCCAATTTACTTATGGTTTCCATCTTTATGTCTAAGTCATTCACCCATTTTGAATTTATCTTGGTGTAGGGTGTGAGGTGTTGATCAATTCCTAGTCTCTCCCACACTGTCTTCAAATTTTCCCAGCAGTTTTTATCGAATAGTGGATTTTTGTCCCCAAAGCTGGGATCTTTGGGTTTATCGTATACTGTCTTGCTGAGGTCACTTGCCCCAAGTCTATTCCACTGATCCTCCTTTCTGTCTCTTAGCCAGTACCAAATTGTTTTGATGACTGCTGCTTTATAATATAGTTTAAGGTCTGGGACTGCAAGGCCCATCATTTGTGTTTTTTTCATTATTTCCCTGGATATCCTTGATCTTTTGTTCTTCCAAATGAACTATGTTATGTTTTTTTTTTTTCTAAATCAGTAAAGAAATTTTTTGGGAGTTCAATGGGTATGGCACTAAATAGATAAATAAGTTTGGGTTGGATGGTCATTTTTATTATATTGGCTTGTCCTATCCATGAGCAGTTAATGTTTTTCCAATTGCTCAAGTCTAGTTTTAGTTGTGTGGAGAGTGTTTTGTAGTTGTGTTCATATAGTTCCTGTGTTTGTCTTGGGAGGTAGATTCCTAGGTATTTTATTTTGTCTAAGGTGATTTTGAATGGGATTTCTCTTTCTAGTTTTTGCTGCTGAGCTGTGTTGGAGATATATAGAAATGCTGATGACTTATGTGGGTTTATTTTGTATCCTGCAACTTTGCTAAAGGTGTTGATTATTTCAATTAGCTTTTTGGTTGAATCTCTAGGATTCTTTAAGTAGACCATCATGTCATCTGCAAAGAGTGATAACTAGGTTTCCTCCTTGCCTATTTTGATGCCTTCATTTTCTTTTTCTTCTCTAATTGCTACTGCTAGTATTTCTAGTACAATGTCAAATAGTAGAGGTGTTAATGGGCATCCTTGTTTCACTCCTGATCTTATTGGGAATGCATCTAGTTTATCCCCATTGCAGATGATATTAGCTGATGGTTTTAGATATATACTGTTTATTGTTTTTAGGAAATACCCTTCAATTCCTATGCTTTCTAGTGTTTTTAATAGGAATGGGTGTTGTATTTTATCAAAGGCTTTTTCTGTGTCTATTGAGATAATTATGTGGTTCTTGTTGGTTTGCTTGTTGATGTGGTCAATTATGTGGATGGTTTTCCTAATATTGAACCAGCCCTGCATCCTTGGTATAAATCCTACTTGATCAACGTGGATGATCCTACTGATCACTTGCTGGAGTCTTTTTGCTAGTATCCTATTTAAGATTTTTGCATCTATATTCATTAGGGAGATTGGTCTATAGTTTTCTTTCTCTGTTTTTGACCTGCCTGGTTTTCGAATCAGTACCATGTTTGTGTCATAAAAGGAGTTTCGTAGAACTCCCTCTTTGCTTATTTTGTCAAATAATTTGTATAGTATTAGGATTAACTGTTCTCTGAATGTTTGATAGAATTCACTTGGTGAATCCATCAGGCCCTAGGGATTTTTTCTTAGGAAGTTCTTTGATGGCTTTTTGGATTTCATTTTCTGATATGGGATTGTTTAAGAATTCTATTTCTTCTTCTGTTAGTCTAGGCAGTTTGTATTTTTGAATATATTCATCCATATCACCTAAATTGTTGTATTTATTGCCATATAATTGGGCAAAGTAATTTTTAGTGATTGGCTTAATTTCTTCTTCATCAGAGGTGATGTCCCCCTTTTCATCTTTGATGCTGTTAATTTGCTTTTCTTCTTTCCTTTTTTAAATTAGATTGACGAGTATTTGTCTTTTTTGTTTGTTTTTTCAAAGTACCAGCTTCGTGTCTTATTTCTATCACTTTCGATTTTATTAATTTCTCCCTTAATTTTTAGGATTTCTAGTTTGGTTTTCTCCTGGGTGTTTTTAATTTCTTCATTCTCAAGTTTTTTAATTTGCATTTCCAATTGATTGATCGCTGCTCTCCCTAGTTTGTTAATATATGCACTCAGGGATATGAATTTATCTCTGATTACCACTTTGGCTGCATCCCAAAAGGTTTGAAAGGATGTCTCCCCATTGTCATTTTCCTCGATGAAATTATTAATTGTTTCTATAATTTCTTCTCTAACTAAACGATTTTGGAGTATCATATGGTTTAATTTCCAATTAGTTTTTGTTTTGGTTTTCCATGTACCATTACTGATCATTATTTTTATTGCCTTGTGATCTAAAAAGACTGCATTTATTATTTCTCCTTTTCTGCATTTGTGTGCCATGTTTCTGTGACCTAATGTATGGTCAATCTTTTTGAATGTGCCATGTGGTGCTGAGAAGAAGGTGTATTCCTTTTTATCCCTATTTATTTTTCTCCATATGTCTATTAATTCTAATTTTTCTAAGATTTCATTCACTTCTTTTACCTCTTTCTTAATTATTTTTTTATTTGATTTATCTAAATATAATAAGGGTTGGTTCAATTCTCCCACTAATATGGTTTTACTGTCTATTTCTTCCTTCAATTCTCCTAGTTTCTACATTAGAAATTTGGGTGCTATATTATTTGGTGCATACATGTTGATTAGTGATATTTCCTCATGATCTAAAGTCCCTTTTAACAAAATATAATTACCTTCCCTATCCCTTTTGATCATGTCTATTTTTGCTTTGGTTTTGTCAGATATCATGATTGCAACTCCTGCCTTCTTTCTGTGAGTTGAGGCCCAGAAAGTCTTACTCCATCCTTTAATTCTGACCTTGTGGGTGTCTACCTGCCTCATGTGAGTTTCTTGAAGACAACATATGGTAGGGTTTTAGATTCTAATCCATTCTGCTATTTGTCTATGTTTTATGGGTGAGTTCATCCCATTCACATTCAGAGTTATGACTGTCACTTTTGGACTCCCTGGCATTTTGATATCCTTCCCTAATTCTAACCTTTCTTCTTCAGCTCTACCTTTTAGTCCAGTGATTTACTTTAAATCAGCCCCCTTGTCCCCTCCCTTGATATATTTCCCTTTGTAGCCCCTCCATTTTTGTTCCCTCCCCTCCCCCCTCTTCTTCCCTCCCTTTTTTGTGTTCCCTCCCTCCTATCCCCCTTGGTTTTCCCTTCTCCCTTCCCTTGTTGGGTAAGATAGAATTCAAGATCCCAATGGATCTGGATGTTTTTCCCTCTCAGAGTTGATTTCCCTGAGAGTAAGTTTTAAGTAAAAACTGTCTTCCTCTCCTTCTTATAGGAGTTTTCTTCCCCTCCCCTTCCCGTTTGAATCTTTGTGTGAGAAAGGTTATTCTATTTGGTCTTTCTTTTCCCCCTATTTACACATTACATTTTCCCCACATGTTAATATACATAGATTGTTATAAATGTAGTCCTTATAGAAGAGAGTTTGAGTAAAAGAAAAAATAACATTTTTCTCCTTTTCCCTTTTCTTCATATATACCTTTTCAGGTATTCCATGCTCTTTGTTTTTCGATATCGAACTTTCCACAGAGCTCTTGTCTTTTCTTTGCAAACACTTGGAAATCTTCTATTTTGTTGAATGCCCATACTTTCCCTTGGAAGTATATAGTCACTTTTTCTGGATAGCTGATCCTTGGTTGAAGACCCAGCTCTCTTGCCTTTCTGAAAATCATGTTCCATGCCTTAGGATCATTCAGAGTGGAATTTGCAAGGTCTTGTGTGACCCTGATTGGCATTTCTTTATATCTAAATTGTCTTTTTCTGGCTTCTTGTAGGATTTTTTCTTTTGTTTGAGAGCTTTGGAATTTGGCAATTACATTCCTGGGAGTTGTCTTTTGGGGATTTAGTGTAGAGGGTGTTCTGTGAGCTCTGTCAGTAGCTGTATTGCCCCCTTGTTCTAGAATCTCTCGGCAATTTTCTTTGATTATATCTTGTATTACAATGTGGAGTTTTCTGTTTATTTCTGGCTTTTCTGGAAGTCCAATTATTCTTAAATTATCTCTTCTTCCTCTATTTTCCAAGTCTGTCACCTTGTCAGTGAGATATTTTATGTTCTCTTCTAATTTCTTGATCTTTTGGCTTTGCTTTATTGATTCTTGCTCTTTTACCAGCTCTTTGTCTTCGAGTTGCCTAATTAGGACCTTTAAAACCTGGTTTTCCTTTTCAGTTTGGTCAAACTGGTTTTGTAGATGCAGAAATTTCTTTTGCATTATTTCCCACTTTTCATCCCAGAGTGCTTCCATTTTTTTTTATCCTTTCTGATTCAAATTCTTCATGGGTTTGTGGAGAGTTTCCATTTCCTTTGGAAGGTTTTGGAGCATTTGCTTGTGTTTCCTCTTTTATCTCCTCTTTATCTAGTATTTTTGCTCCATAAAATGTGTCCAAAGTTGCCCTGTTCTTCTTGTTTTTCTTGGAGTTTGGGGGCTTTTGTGTTTCTGTGGAGTTTGCCATCTCTATCTGAGTGGGGAGGACTAGCTTTTCTTATCTCTGTCTGGTGTTCAGGGGTTTTAGCCCTAGGCAAATTGTCCGTCCTCCTCAGCTGTTCTGTCTTCCTAGGGAAGCCAGGAATTGCTGGTGTTTCTGTGTTACTGCCCTCCTCAGTTCCCTCCTGATTCTTCTCCTCTGCCCCACTTCCATGCTCTGAGCCTGGCTCGGCCCTTTCTGCAAGGTGTTTGTTTCAGTGACTTAGCAGGCTAGAAGAGCCTACATTCTGAGGGGGGAGGGGCTGCGGCTTCCTGGAGCTCCAAGGGCTCCTGAAAGAATTAACTTTCTCTGGGTTGAACTGAGTGTGCCTTGAGGGAGGGACCTTCCTTGAGACTGGGAGGGAAGGATCCAGCCAGGCGTTTGCAGGCTCCCCTGTCTCTCTCTGTGTTTCCCTGCTGTCTGGGTGCCCCCGCAACTGGATCAGGTTGTTTTCAGGATGTGGCCTTCAGAATAGCCGGGTCCCGTGGCCCTTTTGCCAGCCCTGAGGCTTACTGTTGTTTCAGAAGACCCTGCTCTCTGAGGGGGGAGGGGCCATGGCTTCCTAGGAGCTCTGAGGGCTGGTGATAGGATTAACCTCGACTGAGTATGCCCTGAGGCAGGGACCTTCGGTGAGACTCAGATGGAAGGATCTGGTCAGGGAGTTGAAGGCTCCCCTGTCTCTCTCTGTTTCCCTGCTGTCTGGGTGCCCCCGCAACTGGGTGAGTTTGTTTTCAGGAAGTGGCCTTCCGAATAGCTGGCCCTGAGGCTCTGAGGTTCCCTCTTCTGCCTTGGACTCAGTACTCTGGGTTGGGGGGGGATGGGTCCTGGGACCTTCCTTCTGCCTACCCCTAGGTCTGAGTGATCTCGGGTTCTGGCATTTGGGGGGGCCGTACCTTTTGATCCAGGTCCAGGTCCAGGAGGAGGATTCCTGGGATCTATGCTGTTGTTCATTTTGAATTTTGGTGCCCTAGGAGCATATAGTTTGAGTTCGGTAGGGAAGGGTTTCCAGAGATCTGAACTTTAGCTTTCTCTAAGCCGCCATCTCTACCCAAAACCCATACTCATGTTTTTTAATGGGAATGGGCATTGTATTTCTCCAATAGCTTTTGCAACATCTATTGAAATAACCATATGGTTTGTGTTTATTTTATTATTAGTATACTTTGTTATGCTAGTAGTTTCCCTAAAATTAAACCATCCCTGCATTTATGTCATAAAACCCATCTGTGTGATCCTTATGATATATTGCTATTATATTCTTGCTAGCATTTCACTTAAGATTTTTAAACTAATATTAATTATGAATATTTGTCTACATTTTCTTTCTATTTTTGTTGTTACTGGTTTATATCTCAAAATATATTTATATTATGAAAGGAATTTGGTTGATTTCTTTCCTCAGCTATTTTAAAAAATGTTTATATAGTATGGAATTAATTGTTCTTTAAGTGTTTGGTAGAATTCATTGCTGAATCCATCTGGTCCAGGGGCCTTTTTCTTAGGGAATTCACTGATTTCTTGTTCAATTTCTTTTTCTGAGATGGAATTCTATTTCTTCTTCTGTTAATCTGAGCAATGTATATTTCTTTATATAATCATCTATTTCTTTTAGATCATTACAGTGTTGGCATGTAATTGGGCAAGTTACTACAATCTTTTGCCATTGTTTGCTATATATCTCTTCTGTTCTACTGATCTACTTTTCTATTTTGTAACCGTATCAAACAGTTTTTATAATTATTGCTTTATTAATGGTTCTATATCTGGGTCTGCTAGATCTCCTTTCTTTACATTAAAAATTAATTCTTTGGATATTCTTGACCCTTTGTTTTTCATATGGTTTATTGTTTTTTGTACATTAAAATAATGCTTGGTAGATTAATTGTTATGGTATTGAATAAGTAGATTAGTTTAGGTAGGATTGTCATTTTAAATATAATGTCTCTGTCCATTCAAGAATAATTAATATTTCTCCAATCATTTAAATCTTAATGTATTTGTGTGGAAATTTAACACTAACTTGAACCCTTTTTTTGACACTCCAAGAAAACTTTTGGATTTTAAAGCAAAGAATTGTACTTTTGAAAATCTACAATATGTCTCTCTTAGGTGATGGATTGGGTCCATGCATCCATGCTTGGAGACATTGTATTGGTGCTGTGCGGTCATTTTAAGGACTACATGGTCACTATTGGTGTATGGAAGGGCCATCCATCGCTTATCCAAACTGAGATGAGAGTCTACCAGATCAGAGGGTCTTGAGAAAGGGATATCACATGCAGCATAAACTGGAATAAGACAAGGAAGTAAAGACTTTTTTTTTTCTGCCTTAAAATGCCAGACAGAGGAAGTAGCTAGTAAAGTGTTAGTGTACCCAAGGTCTGGTTGTGCAGCTGACTAACAAGAAGCAGCTAGAAGAGTGCCAATATAGATGAGCTAACTCAGGGGAGTACCAAAGCACCTGAGGTCTGACTGAAGCTAGCAATTCAAGAAGAAAACTGCAAAGGCCAGGCACATGTGGCTGATGCCTTCTTTTTCTCTGACCCACTTTTTATTATTTAATAAATACTTATAAATTAAGAAACAAACTCTAAAGTATTTTGATCTCAACATTTATATAAAAAGTATTTTTATAATTATGTTTGGGTAGTGTTTTTTCAAGATAACTCACTAGTCATGGCAAACACTTTTTTTTCAGTAACCCAAAAGCAAACTCTAGGCAAGGACATCACTAGATATTTATAGAAAATTATATTATAATATTATGTTAACAAAATTATGTTATGATAAAATGTAGTATATAACAATATATAATATAACTAATAATATAATACTATATAATAACATAAAATTATGTTGATAATATTTTATAATAATAATAATAATAAAATAGGATAATAATAGAAAAAGATGTTAATAGAAAAATTAGGTAGATTATATACTTTGCATCCAAAGATGGAGAAAGTCCATATAGTCCATTAAAATAAGACCTAGAGCTGTCTGTTCTTCAGATCACGAGCTTCTTATAGCAAAATTGAGACAACTTGAAGAAAGTAGAGATAACCACAAGACCATATCGGTATAGTCTAAATAATATCTCTGATGAATATGAAGTTCTGAAGAACTATAGAGAGAGGTCTGCAATATTGCATAGGCTCAGCAACAAAATAATATGCCCCCCCCCAAAAAAAAAGAACAAGAGAGCAAAAAGACTACCTGATATAAAAATTAAAATAGCAAACTAAATAAATATAGATGGAAAACTGTTAAAAACGGTTCAAAAATTGCTTGAATACTTTTGATTGATATAAACAAAAGTATCCTCAGTGATGAAGTAAAAATGTGAACTTCCCTTCAGGGCCAGGGGTAAGGATTCTAAAGAGACTCTTATTATAAAAATAAAATATTTATTGAAATATATAAGGATAAAGAAGGATTTCTAATTCTAAGGGATTCTAAATCTACCCAAATAAACTCCCAGATTCCACAAAGAACCACTTCTGTGTTTCACAGGCCACACTACTCCTCCCTGATCTGACTAACCCAAATTTATACTATGTAAATAAAAACTACCGCTATTATCCTTATAATTCTTAACTTTGCCTTCAAATTATAAAATAGCAAAGGCTAGCTGGTTGAGTCTTTGGTCTTCTCAGAGTTAAACAATCTCTAAGAACCACGATATATATTCAATAGTGTTTCCCAGTTTGGGAAAGGAAAACACTAAGCTTCTTCAGATCTTTCCCTCAGACAGAGAGGCAAAGATGTTACCTCCTCTAGCCCTGAGAGAGAGAGTCTCTGAGAGTGTGTCTCTGCCAACTGCCAGAGAGCAAATCCCAACTGCCAGAGAGAGAAATTGACACAGAAAAATGGTTATAACTGTCAACATTTGAAATCAACATTCTCTCACAGCTCTGCTTCAAACTCCAATTCTTTCTCAACCCAGCCACTTTACTTCTTATCCCTAAACTAATAAAACAATACTTATTTTCTAATATCATCCTTACACTGATGAGAAAATAACTGAGGAAAGAAGAAAAATGAAAAATAAAAGAGAAATGGAAATACTCAAAGGAATTCAGAGTTCCAGAGAGCAAGGAGAAATAAAAGTTTTCTTAAATTAATAATGTAAAGAAATAGAAGAAAATAATAAAATGATGAAAGCTACAGATATATCCAAGAAAATTAGAGATATCAAAGTAATGTTTCATGAAAAAAATGGTCATGATAAAAGACAAAAAATGGTAGACTTAGCATTAATACAAGATATTAAGAGGAGGTAGTAAGAATATAGATGAACTATACAAAAAAGATTTTAATGTCACTGATAATCATAGTGGTGTGGTAATTTATCTAGAGCCAACACATCCTGAGGAATGAAATGGATCTTTGGAACTATTGCTAACAAGAAGTCTAGTTGAGGTAATAGAATTATAACTGAGCTATTTAAAATCCTAAAAAAATAATTGTTCTACTAAAATGCTATATGCACAAAATTCCAACAAATTTGAAAAACTCAGCTGTGGTCTGTGGTTTGGAAAAGATGAGTCTATGTCTCAATCCTAAAGAAGGAAAATGACAAAGATTGTTCAAATTATAGAACAGCTGCATTTATTTTATACACCAGAAAGGTTATGATTAATATTCGTTGAGCCAGGTTTTATAGTATGTGAACTGAGAATCACCAAAAGAATAGGCTGGTTTTCAAAGGGGTAGAGTAACTAGAAAACAACTTTTATATTAGGTGGTTGTTCCTTTATGGATTATGGTAATGAGGAATCAGATCTGCCTCCCTCCTCCCTTTATCTCCCTCCTCCATTCTCCCTCTCACTTCAGTTAATCTCTTCAGTTGGTGACAAACTGGGATTCAGTTCTGAGTAAGTTGCCTGATATATCTAATAGATAACTCACACTTTAAGTTGTTGGAACAAAGGGTTTATTTAAGGAAGGGGAAGGAAAAGGAAATTGGATAGGAGAAAGGGTGGTTTCCCTGATCTTAAATAATCCTAAATTAAGAAATAAAATTATAGAGTCCTGAATGAGGGATATGGCTAACAGGTATGAGGATCTTTCAGTCACTTCTTGATAAGACTGAGAGAAAATCAGTCCAACAAGGAAAGGATCTTCGCAGTCCTTCCTCCTTCAGGTGCCAGGAGAAAGAAAAAGAGTTTTCAGCAGTTTGGGTGTTTCTTTTAACTGCTTCCTCCCAGTCACATTCTCCTTTAGAATTTTCCTTGATGGACATCTTTGCAAACTTCCATCCCTTTGCCTCAGTTTGTAGGTTTTCTTCCATTCCACTCTTTCATACTTTATACCATTGAATGGCTTAAGTCAAAGCCAGGGAATTTCAGAATAAAATATGCATTTAGCTTCATCACTACATTAATGTATTTCACTGTGGATCATAACAAAATGTGGTAAATTTTCAAAGAGATGGGAATAGTAGATTGTCCCATTCATGTCTTTAGGAATCTTTATGTAGGTCAAGAATCAATAATTAAAATTGAAAAAGGAATAACTAATTGTTTGGCTAAAGATTGGTAAAGGAGTTCACCAAGGCTGTTTATTGGCACTTTATTTATTGAACTTATATGAAAAATATATCATATGAAATACTAGGCTAAACAGGTCAAAAATGGAATTAAGGTTGCTGGAAGAAATATCAACAATCTCATATATGCAGATGATACCACTCTGATGGCAAAAATTGAAGAACTAAGAAGCCTCTTGATGAATGTGAAATAGGACAATGCAAAAGCTGACTTGACAACTTGACAGAACATAAAATAAATATATCCATCCATAATAAATAAGAAGACAGAGAGAGAGAGAGAGAGAGAGAAAGAGAGAGAGATAACATCATAATGCTGAAAGCCATCACATCCACACTTTCTGACAGAGTTGCAGTTTGGGAAATGAAGGCTACAGAGCAGCCTTCAGAGAAAATGAGTTATCCACTCAACCCCTCTCTATGTGACTTCACCCACTAACTTCCCTTACTAATGAAATTGTTAAGATTATTGTTCTCTCCCTAATACAGGAGAAATAATACAACAGAAAATACAGGATTAACACACATGTGTCCCACTGTAATTCCCCCACCCCCAGATTATTATTCCAAAAATTTTATTCACAGAGTTAAAACCTAAAGATCACTACCCACTATCCCCTCCTTTCTCTCAGCAGAGGTACACTTAGATGCCCCACACCCACAGCTAGCCAAACACACAAGCACCACATCAATAACTCCTCTGATGCACAAGCTACTGACACACTTAACTGTTTTTGTTATGTTGACAATAACCAGGCAACATTATTAGGGTGCTTTGATGCAACACAAGAAAAATGTAACTTGGGAATTAGAAAGATATCTGATGCTGGTCTGCCTTACAGTTACCCTTTACCCCTTACCTAGCTGTGAAATTTTTTGTTACCCAGCTCCTTAGTAATTTTGATTTATTGTAAAAGCGGATCAAAAGCAACAACGATTCTCCTAGCTGGTCCTCCCACAGGTCAGGGGGAAGTAACCTCCAGATCAACCTGCCTCTGTCATTCATCCTTATCATGTATTTCTTTGTTGTGACAACATGGTATCCAAGATGATCATAAAATGCTAATTAAACAATCTGTTAGAAATTGATGTTTGACACATCTAATTACCTGCTAGAAATCATGTATGTTGAAAAATGATTGTGTGCCAAGAAACATGTAACCACTGAAGCTATATAATAAACACGAACTCTGTGTAAGTGGTGATGTGGCGATGTATAAGCATAAATGTCTTAGCACTGAATTTGTCTCCCCTCTAATTATTCAGCTAAGCCATCCTATCTAGAGAGAAGAGGACCCTCAGCTTTGAGAAACTGCTGGTCAGGCTTTCGATACCATGGCAATTGGTTGAAGCACTTCCTGACAAATAGAGGGAGAACTAAGGAGTTCCAGATTTTATGTTCTTGGGCAGGAAGATCAATGCTGGTGGTGACTATAATCTATAATCATGAAATTAAAAGACATTTGCTCCTTGGAGGAAAATCTATGGCAATTCTAGACAGCATCCTAAAGATCAGGATACCTTGATGACAAAGGTCCATGTAGTCAAAGCCATGTTTTTACCAGGAGTGATGCTTAGCTGTGAGTGTTGAATTATAAAGAAAGCTGAGTGCCACAGAATCAATGCTATCAAATTGTAGTGCTGGAGAAGACTTTTAAAGGTCTCTTAGACAGCAAGAAGATCAAAACAGTCAGTGATGGAGGAAATATGCCCTGTTCTTTGGAAGGGCATCTGCTGAAGTTGAAGATTAAAAACTTTGTTAAAAAAATAGAAAAAAATTGGCCATATCATGGGAAAACAGGACTAGTTGGAAAAGATTCCAATGCTGCGAAAAATTGAAGTCAATAGGGGAAGGGGATGGCAGAGTATGAGATAGAAAGTATCATGGAAGGAATTATGTCAATTTGATAAACTTCAGGAAATGGTGTAGAATAGAATGGTCTGGTGGGCTATGGTCATAGGGTCACAAAGAGTTGGACATGACTGAATAGATAAACAATAATAATCTATACAAAAGGATCCCTGTCTAGCTCATATTGACTTAGTTTTAAATTTCAATGTCATCTATGTAAACTTGCAATATTGTTGTGATTTTATCCTCACTTTGTAATGTTTCTTTAAATATAGTTATATATTTTACATAAATATATATATATACATTTATGTATACTTAAACAATTTTATATAAATATATTTAAATACAAAAATGTATTTTTCCTTATTTTGGTACTTTCCCCCTCTCAATTATATTTTAATCTGATTCTGGCAGCATTGGGAGTGTTGTGTCTGGATGTTTGACACCTTTGAAAATTTTAGTATACCTCATTGAAGATAGGAAAACTGTGACCAGATGGCAAATTACTTGCTTAAGATCACACAGCTTCTGGTAGAGTCAGCTTTAGAAATTAGAAATTCCTGATTCTTTTCCCTTATGTCTTAGTAATCAAGGAATATAGGTAATTCTCTCTTTCTCTTTCTCTGTCTCTCTGTGTCTCTCACTCCTCATTCTCAATTCATTGTCACCTGATCTATGGTTTTCCTGCCAAAGATACTAGAGGGGTTTGCCATTTCCTTCTCAAATTCATCTTACATATGAGTAAACTGAGGCAAACAGGGTTAAGCGACTTGAAATCTGAGGCAAGATTTAAACTCAGAAAAATGATTCTCCCTGATTCTAGAGACAGGAAACTCAGGTTAAACAGCCTATCATCTCTTTTCCTCAAACTAAACACTCCATATCCAGTCTCTGTGACTTTCCTCTGTCTAGTCCCCATTGCTGGAATGTTACTTCGCCTCAACTCCTCTTTATAAAATCTCTTCTAGTTCTTCCTTAATATTTGACTTAACCAAAAGGATATTTTTGATCCCTTTAATTATTTGTATCCAAAACCCTTGTTTCAAAATATCCTGTGATACTTTAGTATTTATTTTGCATATACATATAAATTCATGTGCAATATATATATATATAAATATATGCTTTCATGGATATATTCATAGACATGTATACATGTATATGTTAAGAGGAATTCTAGAATGAATTCAAACTTGCTACTACCTATTGCTTCATACCTCAGAAATCAGCAAACTTGAATTAGGGCTTGATTTATTGTTCTGTTCAATGGGCAGACTTAAGAAAGTAATGGAGAAAATACTAGTAATGCAGGTAAAACTTGGAAGTTTGTTGAACAGCTGACTATTAATCATTTACCAGAATATTCCTGCATATAGTTTCCCCACCCACAAAGATGTAAATTTCTTGAGATAAAGGACTGTTCTTTTCTTTTCCTTCCTTTCCTTTTAAATTTTTTTCTATTCATTTCTTTTTCCCCATTCTTTCTTTTTCACCCCCCTTCTTTTTTCCTTTCCTTTTCTTTTTCCCTTTCCTCTATTATTTCTTCCTTTTGTTTTCTTCAGTTGTTTCTCTTTCCCTTTTCTTTCCTTCTTCCTTTCTTTTATTTCTTTTTTCCTTATATTCTTTTGTTAGTGCAAAGTGATCTACACATAGTAGATTCTTAATAAATATACCCGTACTAATTAATTTGTGGAATCTAATATCAAGTTTGAAATATTTGAAAAAGAGGGAAGAAAACACTCATTTTAACAGAGGAACATTCATCTTTTTTTTTCTTTCTGCTTCTGTAATTTTCATGTGCAATTAACTACCAAGGTTTTGAAAATGCAGAGTTTAACTATACCACAAACACACCTGTGAGCCCTTCACTTAATTGATGCTTCAGTTATTCTTTTCAGTAATTTTTCTTCCTGACCAGTTGATGACTCAAAAACCTCATAAAAGGTGTATTTCATATTAATAGATTATTAGGAGTGTTAAACTAGGAGCTAATTTTTGAAGTCGGGGTCAGACAGAATAGGAAAAAAAAAAAAAACAATCCCAATACCCTCAGAAACTCCAAGGCTAAGAAAGGTGGATGTTCCAGCACATACAGAATTATAAATAGGATAGGGAGAATGGGACCTTCTTTAGGGAACCAAAATTTAGAAGATAATGAGAACACATGTTGGAAATGATTTTAGTATCTTGGTAATAATAATAATAAGTTAAAACTAAAAGGTTCCATTTTTATGCTTTTATTTTGGAAACCATCTTTAAGAATTGATTACCATGAGTGAGTTCTTTCATCTACACTCTGCCATTAGTTAGCTAAGGTGCTGATTTTTTGAATAGCTTTTGTGCTATTTGTCCCAGGCTCAATAATTACTCTTTAAGGAAATAAATTGTAAATTATTTAATCCACTTCCTTTCACTTTCCTCTATATTTTTACAATGTTTTGCCCACATCAGGTCTTCTGAGCATCTGAAATAAAAAGTGGATATGATGTTAGGTAGAAGAGGCAAAACATGAATTCTATTTTTTTTTAACTTGATCATATCTCTAATGAAGAGGCAGGCAGGAGTGAATGGAATGGAACAAGCATGTATTTAAGCACCCACTGTCTGGCAGACTTTGTGCTAAACACTTTTCAAATATTATCTCATTTGATTCGCCCGCAAATTCTGGAATATAGGTACTGGTGTTATTCTCATTTTGCAATTGACAAAAATGAAAGAAGTTAAATAACTTGCCCAAGGTCATTCAGTAACTAATTGTCTGAGACCAGATCTACTGTAGTCAAATCTTCCTGATTCCAGGCCCAGTGCTCTACTCACTGGACCATCTAACTACTTAAGAAGGTCTAAGATTACTAGAGAAAAGAAACTTGAGGTTAGTAAGGTCCATGACAAGGCAATAATAATAATAATAATAATAATAAAAATCACTGCATTAACATCAGAAGAACTGGATAGAAATCTTGGCTTCCATCAAACCTATGTGACAGTTTCTTTTGTTTTCTGATTTTCTTTCTGAAACATAGAAGGTATTTAATAAATACTTATGGATTGATTTTATTGATTGATTTCATTGCCAATATCAATTACTTATTACTAGAAACTTGTTTCCTAAACTAACAAAAAAGCCATATAAACCTAAACAATAAGTATATCAATTACTTTGTCTTTCTATCCATCAGTATCTCTTCTGACTGATCTCCTCATCCTAGTCATATTATAAAAATCCAACTCCATCAACCAGGCATTGGATGTGCAAAATTGAGAACTCCTTTGACAAGCTGAAGATCTGTTTTTTTTTTTTTTAGCCCAAACATTCAAAGATGTCTTTTCTTTTAAAGTGAGTTTAATTCCAATATGATTTTCCATAAGAACTGCCAATTTGAAGACATTACGGGAACCAGCATTTCAAAAATTGGCACAGGTTAGCAAGTGGCCTGTAGTCTTCATTTCAGATTTATGAGGGCAAACTCTTATCACTTTCCATCATTCATTTCCTCCACTGCTCCTCCAGTTTAATTTAAAGCAGGTCAAATGATAAAATCGTAGATCAAAGGGTCATAATAGAAAGAGAAAAAATAAATCAATAGCTTGCAAATTCTGGAATAGCCTTTTTTGTGACTTCCTTCGTTTATTTTCTTTTGGCTTGGGAAAGTGCTGCTATTTTGTGCAAATAAGTAGCTCAGGCAGACAGCCATTCTGAAAATGGGGTGGGGGGGTGAAGGAAGAGAATAATGGTCAATTCTAGACTTTTGCCAAACAAATTTGACATTTACTTTGCAAAAAAATAAAAGAACTTTAGAATATATCTTTGTAACAAGGCAATAAACATTTTTTTTTCCTTTCAAAATCATGGCATGCTGCAGTAAAAAGTACCTGGCACTTAAAAAATGGACTGAGTTTGGTTTGTTCTTAGTTCTGCTTTATAAGAATGGAAGTATGCCACTTACTTGTCCAGACCTCCATTTTCTCCCCTATCAAATGCAAGACTTTTATTCCTTATCTGACATAATTATTTTGAGAAGCGGAGAAAATAATGTGTGTATGTGTGTATGATGGTTTGTAACCTTAAAACTATCAAAATATAGTTTACTTGTATTTTAACTAGTCCTTTAAAAATAATGTAACAAATATGAATTACATAGTCATGGACTTTAGAGATGGAAGGGACCACCATAATCACCTAAGTCAATGTTTTCAATGTATAAATGGAAGGGGGAAATAGAATGTATAAAAAGACACCATCACCTTATTCATTTTTTTTTCAGTTACACATAGAAATGAATTTTGACAATTGTTTGCTGACATTTTATAATTCAGATTCTTTTCTTCTCTCCCTTCATACCTGCAGGTAGTAAAGAGTCTGATATAGGATATACAGATTCTTTCATGTAATACACATTTCCATATTCTTCCTACTGCGACCAAAGACTTACATCATATATAAAATTAAAAAAAAAACTCATGAAGGAAATAAAGTGGAAGATGGCATGCTTTCATGATTCCAACAATCTCTTCTTTCACTGTGGATAGGACAGCATTTTTCATCAGAAGCCCCCTGTTCTTTGTAGTTCATTATTGTACAATCTTCCTGTCACTCTAAACAGTATTCTCCTCATTCTCTTCATTTCAATTCGTATCACTTCAAGTAAATCTTTCCAGACTTTTCTGAACTCATTCTGTTTCTCATTTCTTAAGATATAATAATATTCCATTACAACCATGTAACACAACTTTTTTAGCCATTCCACATTTGATGGACATACTTTCAATTTCCAATTCTTTATAACTGTAAAAAGATATGTCTGTACAAATAAGTTTTTCTTTACCTCTGATCTCTTTAGGATACAAGTCCAGTAATGGCATTGCTAGATTGAAGGGTTTTAGTTTGATGGACTTTTGGGCCTGGCTTCATATTGCTATTCAGATTTATTGTATCAATTCACACTTCCACTAATAGTGTATTACTGCCCCAAATTTCTCACCTCCTCTCCTACATTTAACATTTTCCTTTTTGGGTCATATTTAGCCTATCTTATGGTTGCGAGGTGGTATCTCAGAATTCTTTAATTTCCAGTTCTCTAATCAATAATGATTCAGAACATTTTTTCATAAGACTATGATTTTAATTTTTTCCTCTAAGAACTACTGTTTATATCCATTGAGTTTTTATCATTTGAGGAATGCTTTTTATTTGTGTAAATTTGCGTCAGTTCTCTATATATTTGAGTGAGTAGCCTTTTATCAGAGACATTATAATTTATACCCCTATTTGTTGCTTTCTTTCTAATCTCATTAAATTGGTTTCATTTCTTCAGAAAATTTTAATTTAATCAAAATTATAAAATTTTTATTTTGTAATATTTTTGATATCATGTGATATAAATTCTTCCCTTACCTATAAGTCTAGGAGATAAACTTTTCTGTGTTCCCCAAATTTGTTTATGGTGTCACCCTTTATGCCTAGATGAAGCATACAGTTTAACTTTATCTTGGTGTATGGCGTGAATGTTGGTCTATGCCTAGTTTCTGATATTCTATTTTCTACTTTTCTCAGAAGATTTTTGTCAAACACTGAGGTTCCCCCAATAACTTGGATCTCTGTGGTTAGAGAAAACTATGTAATTATGGTCATCAATTACTATATGTTGATTACTAACCTATTCTATTGTTCCACCAATTTATTTCTTAGGCATTATCAGATTGTTTTGATGATTATTTGTTCATAGTATAGTTGAAGATTTGGTATGGGAAGGCCTACTTCCTTCATATTTATTTTCATTGATTCCTTTAATATTCTTGGTCTTTGGTCTTCCAGATTCATAATAATGATTACACATTATTATTTTTTGTAGCTCTATAAAATAATATTTTGGAAGTTTTATTGTCATTGAATAGGTAAATTAATTTATCTAGTTTATCTAAAACCATTAGATAGCATTAACTGTAATGAAGATAAACTAGAATCCTATCCAATAAAATCAGAGGTGAAGCAGAGATGTCCATTATTAGCACAATTCTTCAATCTTGTTCTAGAAATGCTAGCTTTAGCAATAAGAGCAGAACAGAAATTGAAAGAATTAGAATAGGCAATGAGGAACCAAAATTATAATTTTTAAAGATAATGTGATGGTAAACATAGAGATCTCCAGATAATCAACCAACAAACTAATAAAAATAATTAACAAATTTAGCAAATATCAAACAATTTTTAGCAAAATAAACTCATAAATCACCAGCATTTCTATTTACCATCAACAAAACCCAAAAGAGATGAAAAAGGAAGGTCCATTAAAAAAAATCTAGACAGTATAAAATACCTGGGAATATATCTGCAAAAACAAACCCAGAACACAATTACAAAATACTTTTCACACAAATAAAATCAAACCTAAACATTTGGAAAGAAAAAAAATAAAACATCAATTACTCATGGATAGGCCAAGCTAATATAATAAAAAATAATCCCACTAAAATTAATTTACCTATTGGTTGACATAATGTCCATTAGGGATATTGGTATATAATTTTCTTTGCCTGTTTTAGTCTTTACTGATTTAGCCTTTCTAGGTATCATTATCATTACTTCTGTCAATAAAGGAATATGGAAGTTTCCTCCTTTCCTTACTTTTCCAAAAAGTTTATGTGTTATTACTGTTAATAGATCTTTGGATGTTTGGTAGAATTCACTTGTGAATTCATGTGTGCTTGGAATCTTTTGCTTCAAGAATTCTTTGATTGTTTGCTAGATTAATTTTTCTATGATGATATTGTTTAAGTATTTTGTTTTCTCTTTTGTTAATCTAAGTAGTTTACATTTTTGTCAATATTAATATATTTCACTTAGATTATCAGATTCATTGGCATGCAATTGGGGAAAGTATTTCCAATAATTGTTTTAATTTCTTCTCCATTTATTATGTTTTTGACTTTTCCATTTTTGATATTGGTAACCTGGTCCTTTTCTTCTTTTTAAATCAAGTTAACCAATGCTTTGTCTATTTTATTTATTTTTCATAAACCATCTCCTTATTTTATTTATTAATTCAATAATTTTCTTACTTTCAATTTGGTTAATGTCTCCTTTGAGTTTCAGGATTTCTAAATTGGCCTTTAACTGTTTTTTCCCCATTATCTATATTTTCTTAAATTTGCATGACCAAATGAGCTGCTTTTTCTCTATGTTTTTGTTGTAAACATTCAGAGATATGAGTTTTCCTCTGTACAGTTTTTGTTGCATCCCATAAATTTTGGTATGTTGTTTCCTTAATGTGATTTTCTTTAATGAAATTATTGTTTCTATGTTTTGTTCTTTGACCGTTTCTTTCTTTAGGATAAGATTATTTAGTTATCAGTTAATTTTTAATCTTTTTTCCACTATCTTTTGTTGAATGCCATTTTTATTGCATTATGGTCTTAAAAATACATTTAATAATTTTGCTTTTCTGCATTTGGTTGTGAGGCTTTTATGTCCTATAATGTTATCAATTTTTTGAAAGTGTCATGTTCTACTGAGAAAAAAAGATACATTCCTTTCTATTCCCTTTACTTTTTCTCTAGAGGTCTATCACCAAACTTTTCATAAATTCTATTTACTTCCTTAATTAATTGAGTTGTTTAGTTGTATTTATCTACTAGTAGATCCCTTGCCAGTGACATTTTAGTATGTATTTCCTACCATATGTATTTCCTACCATAACTAATGTTTTGTCTCCTTAATAAGTTAGATGTTATAGTACTTGGTGGATATAACATTTAGTATTGATATTGTTTCATTGTTTATGGTTTCATAAACCTTGTATCACAATACAATTTCCTTCCTTATCTCTTTTGACTAAATCAACTTTTATTTTTGTTTTGCCTAAGATTATGATTGTTACCCCTACTTTTAAAAAAAAATAATTTTAGCTGAGGTATAGTAGACTCTACTCTAATCCCTTACTGGGTGTGTATGACTACCTGCTTCACATGTTTCTTGTTTACAATATATTGTGGAATTCTGGTTTTTAATTCACTCTATCCTTTTCTGTTTTTAGGGTGAATTCATATTCACAGTTAATATCATTCATTGTGTTTTTGCTGCCATCATTTTTCCCCTCCCTCACTCCTCTTTTAGTCTTTCCCTATTTACAAATGTTTTATTCCTGACCCACCTTCCCCAATTTGCCCTCCTTTTTGACTAAATACCCCATTTCTCTTATACTTCCTTATCTCCTCCTTCCCAATAGGGTAAGGTAGATTTCTATAGCTGACTATCAGTGTTATTTCTACTTAGAGATAATTCTGATGAAATTAAGGTTCAGGCATAGCCTTCTGCACTCTTCCCATCTTCTCTTTCTCTGTAAAGACTCTTATGTGCCTATTCATGAAAGATGGTTTACATTCTTCTTTCCTTTTCTTTCCCACATGTGTACTTCTTTCCTGTTCCTTGATTTTTTTTTTTGGACAACAATTCACAATATTTAACCTCCTTCCTTCCTTCTTCTTTTGTATATTCCTTTTCATTGCCCTTGTGTTGATGAAGTTCTTCATTTAATGAAAAAGTGCTAGCTTCTAATTAATGCTGCCTGTGGCTACATAATGTCATTCATAATATTTGAGGTGTTTTTTTTTTTCCCTTCTGGAAGTTTATTATTATTTTTCCTTGTCCTGCAAGTTCTGGAATTTGACTATAACAGTACAGGGATATTGTATTTTATGGTCTTTTTCAGGAGATGATCAGTGGATTCTTTCAACTTCTATATTTCTTTCTTTTTTGAAGATATCAGGGAAGTTTTCCTTGGTTTTTTCTTGCAGTTCAGTGTCCAGCCTCTTCTTTTGATTATAGCATTCAGATATTCCAGTGCTTCTTAATTATTTCTCCTGTATCTATATTTAGTTTATTATAGCTTTTTTGTTTTGTTGGTTTTTTCCCCCCAAGGAGGCATTTCAGATTTTCCTCTTTATTTTTTTTTCTTTCTATTTGTTGATATCCTATGAAGTTGTTAACTTTTTTTTGCCTGATTCTAATTTTTTAGGAAATTATTTTCTTCAGAGAGTTTATATGTTTATTTTTCTGTTTAACCAATTTGGCCTCTTTAAGAAATAGTTTTCTTCATTTTTTTAAACCTCTATTTCCAGTTGGTTCATTCTAGTCTTTAGGAAATTGCTTTCTACACTATATTTTATGCTCCCTTTTCCTTTAGGCCTATTCTAGTATTTAGTCAGTTGATTTCTTCACAGAATTGCCCCTCCCCCCCAGCTCCAGCTTTTGAGACTTTCTGAGAATTGTCTTATTATTTGATTTTTTAACTTCTTTTCCAGTTCTTCCAGGCATTTTGCAGCCTGGCATTCTTTCACATATTACTTTGAGGCTTCATGCTTCCTTCTTGTCTTTGTTGACCTCATTGGAATTTGTACCTTGATCTTCTCTTTCAGTAAGGTAGCTTTCTAAGGTCTGTATTTTCCTTGGTATTTTCCTCATTTTTTAGTTTAGTTTTTTTTTATACTGTTACTTTATATCTCTTTAAGGTTCTTTCCTGTTCCTTGCATAGATGAAACATTGTTCTGTTCCAAGTTTGCAGAGATTTATTCTTTCATACTTCCAGTAGGCCCAGATACCTTTTTTTTCCTTCTTCATTTTGGTTATCAAGGAGTTGGCCCTGCTGACTTGCTATGTGGAGATTTTAGTTGTTTTGGCTATCTAGATCCTGCTCACTGTGCTGCCAATGCTCTTGTTATCTCATGACCTGGACTGATCCTTGCCCTGATGATTTTCTACCCCTGCCAAGTGGCTTAGGTTGGGCTACTCACATATTCTGTTTCTTAGTCACCTCAAGTACTTTGCCACTTCATTGCCTCTGGCCACATGGATATATACTGCTCTCATGCCTGCTCTTCCTTTAGTCCTCTTGCTGAGTGCTTTAGGCTGGGCTGGTCCCACACTTTGTTGCTTTGCTGCTTCAGGCACTTTGCCCTTTCATTGACTCAGGACACATTGGAGTAGGTTGGGTTTTTGCCCTTTCTAACTTCACCACCCTTGCCAGGTGGCTTTGGATAATCTAGTCCCCCACTCTTCCACTTCACTGCCTCGGGCCACATTGAAGTTTGTGGGTCTCAAGCCCAATATGCTTTTAATAGTCTTTGAGTGGCTGAGACTGGATTGTTCCCTCTCTCTGTATCTTCATCTCCTCTAGCTATTTCTCAGTATATTGGGCTAATCCACATTCTACTGGTTCCCATAGATGCTGTACTTCTTGGGAAATTCCCTTTTCTTACTCCAGTGAGGCATATTCCTCCTGCTTTCCTTTATTTTGGGTTGATTTGTTTTTCTTTTTGTGTGTTTGTGTCTATAAAGTTTGGCCAAGGAGAATTTTTGTTTTGATTTGTTTTGTTTCTTAAGAAGCGTAGACTTCCTTTTTGAGTTTAGAATTTTTAAAATATTTTCCATGTTGACATAATTTATTTTCTTCCCCCCTCTCCTGGATCCAATAAGCACTTCCACTGGGTTATACATATGTTATTACTTACACCTGTTTTCATATTATTCATTTTTTTCAATAGAACAGTATTTAAAAACCCAAACCCCAAATCATATATCCATATTAACAAATGATAAGTCATTTGTTTTTCTTCTGTGTTTCTACTCTCAAAGTTCTTTCTCTCAATCTGGATAATATTACTTTTCATAAATCCCTTGGGATTGTCTTATAATAGCAAGGTCCATTACATTGAAATGATCCACAATGTTTCACTTTCTGTGTATAGTGTTCTCCTGGTTCCAAGAAGAATAATTTTAACTTTGCCATCTTAGCTGCCTACAAACAACTTCAGCTCTTTGACTTGATGTAATATTCCTAATTGAAGAACTTGGGGGAAGCTAAAGTCCAAGAGAAGTATATAAGGAAAAGTTGTCCAATTTGAAATCCAGGGACCACCAACCCAGAGCAAAAGTCCTACATGACCAAACCAATTTAAAATTCAATTGGGAAATGTTTAGCAAAATTAAAAAAATCAGTATAACATATATCAGTATAACAGTTGATTTATTATTTTGTAGAATGATATGAAGCTGCAGGATTCTTCTCCTATTTTAATCTGATACCATTAGTTTAAGATAGAGAGAATGTGGACCATGTGTGGTCATTCCTTAGTACATTCTGTACGGTTATCCAGATTTGCTATTTGTTCCTATTTAAATTATAAACTCCTCAGGGCAAGGATTGTCTTTTGCCTCTTTTTATCCCCAGTGTTTGGCAAAGTGTGAGGCACTTAGCAGGTGTTTAAATAATGTTTATTGGGTGACAGATTGATTTACCAAATATTCAGAGAAAACCTGATTACAATTGACTTTGTATGTAGAAATATCAGTATATATTTAAAAGGCTTCATTTATTTTGTGACTTGTCTCTTTGTTTTATTTGACTACAGGGAATCTCAGTGACCTTTTTTGCTCCTAGCATCCAGAACCTGGTAAGAGATCATATGATATGGGGAATGGCTTCAGAGACTTTGCCTCCTCTTAGTCCATTTTGACCTGAGAAATAATGTTCAATTTTTGGATTTTTCCTTCAATATTCTTTGTCCTGTATTCAGGGAGTAGTTTCTCACCTTTGTTGAGAGGCTAGCAAAAATAATCCCTGCAGTCAGAGTCCAGAACAATGCTATCTTTATATATTTATATCAATGTCTATGTTTATATTATCTCTATCAATTCATATATATGGACATAGACATTGACAAAGATATAGATATAGACACATAGACAAAATACAGAAATAGATATAGATATGCACACATACATATGTTAGGACCAAGTCTGTATAGGACTGAAGCTAAATTTTTAGCATATCCCAATAGTAATGAAGGTATTATAGGTCATGAACTGAAAATATCAGGGGAAATGTTTGTATAATTATTTTTCCTGTAGTTTTATAGTAAATATTTCTTTGTAAAAGCTAAATAATGTTAATTGTTTGAATGGAATTGAGGCAGGTCTCTATTTGCCTCTATCAATGAGGGGGAAAATAGCTAATGTGGGTTTGAACTGGTGGTAGTAGAAAAGTCATTCTCATAAACCCCTCAGGGTTACCTAGTACCTTCAGGAGAGATTTAGACTTCTTGGCTCTGGGGAAAAGGTAAAAGTGAGAGTATGTATGCTACACAAGGGTGGAAAACTGAATATTAGAGATTTTAAATGGATTTCCAAAGATTAAGAAAGTAGAAAATTACTAAATTCAGATTGAAACTCAAGCCCTCTGACTCCAAATTTCAGCAACTATTATGCCATACCACGTCTCCAATAAAGGATTTTTTTTAGAATTACTCCTTGATTGCAGGGGTCCCAATACTATGTAAGTTGGCAGATACTGATAACATTATTCTGGTTGTGTTCATAAAATATCAGAATGCATTTGAAGTTCCCTCAGTGATTATTTTCTCCCATCTTTTCTAGGCCAAATGGTCAAGGAGATATACTGAATAGAGCACAGAATTTGGAGTCCAAAAATTTGAATTCAGGTACTAGAAATAGGGAAGGCTATTAGCTGAGTGACCTTTTTTTAACCATAGTAGACCTCAGGATCTATATAATAGGAATTTTATATCACTTGGTTATTAATAACAATTATTAATACATCAATCATTATCAATATTTTAATTATTAAAATCAACAATATGAATATTATAATACAGGTTTAAATTCCATTTATGATACAAAGTATTTCAACTTAGGCAAATTAATTGGCATCTCTGAGTCTATTTCCTTAACTGAAGTATTAAGCAATTTTACCATAGAATCACTTATAGAAATTTTGTCAAACTCTTACAAACTGCATACTGACTTAGAAAGTCACAAATTAACATTATTATTGTGTATACATGTGCAACACACAAATTAAAATTATAAATGCAGATATACACACGCACAAATATGTGTGCGCACTTTTAACTATAAATCCATAGTTAACCATTCTCCAATTGTACTTTAATTTGGTTCCTGCTGACTCCTTTGCCACTTTTGACTTAGCACTCTTCCAGACCTAGTCCCCATGTCACTATGAATATCTTATTAGTAATATACATGTTCTAAGTATATGAATATAAATATTACATGAAATATCAAAGTAATTGACTCAATTGCTGCTTTTTTTTCTTTATGTTGGGTAATAAGGATTTCTGTATCATATAGCTTGAAGGTCAATAGACTCCTTGAGAAATGATTATTTTCAACTTCTTTTCTGTAGGAATATTTTCTTGTTTGAATAAAGACTTGCAAAATTAGAGTTAAATCCATCCTTGACCTCCATCTTTGCAAAGAACTTATTTGGTAAATTATATTCAACTCATTTCCATCCTTTTTGAATTGGGGTTATCATTTTCATTGAGTCATCATGCCTAGCTTTGGCTTATAGTCTTTATTTAAAAGAAAGGATAATATAGACATTATTCTATAGTCAGAAGCTTTCCTAGAGCTTTCTTTATCAATAATTCATCAAGTAAGATGGGAATGACAAGTTTCATTAAAAAAGCATCATTAACATGAACATGGAAATATGTATATATATATATATATATATATATATAAAATCTATATCCATGGTGGCAAACCTATGGCACATGTGCCAGAGGGGACACTCAAAGCCCTCTCTGTGGGCATGCTAATAGTTGCCTGAGCATAGAGATCCCCAGAGTTCATTACTAGAAAACTGGAGAGACTTTAGGTTGGGCTTGTGACAAGGAAATCACTTTAAAAGACTGATATATATTAATTTAAGGTCGCCAAGGAATTCAGCTATGTAATTCCTAAATGAAAACTCAAGTCAGCAGTCAATCTTTTATGGAGTTTAATTACAATAGGAGGAAGAAAGGAATTAGAGATAGAGAGAGAGAAAAAGGGAGAGAAGGGAATAGGGCTTAAATACCCCTTCTGTTTAGGCTGGGCCAAGGCCCAAGCCCTTAGATAGCTGGGGCAAAGAAAAGAGATCAGTCCCTATTACTCACGTGACCAAAATGGAGAAACAGTCTCAGAGACCCCCACCTTCTGCTTCCTTCAGAGCAAGCTTCTTAGAGCACACTCCCACCACTCAGACAAACTCCTCAACCACCACCTCCTGTCTTCAGACCCCCCTATCCTTAAGGAAAACCATCCAAGTTCCTTCCCCTCAGTCCTCACATCTACCAATCACCTGTCCATCAATTTCCCTGTGCCAATGGAGGCTCTAGCTTAACCCAGGACCGCCCAGAGGTCTTCTGGCTTTGCACATGTCTGTTGAAGGTCATATTTTCAAATAATTAAATCTTTGATCCTTTGCTACAGCCCTTTCTAAATCCTGTTAACCTGAGTAGGGTAGAGATTGAAATAATTAAATTTTGATCTAGGCTACAGCCCTTCCTCAATCCTGTTAGGACTGAATAGGGTGGAGATTGATTCCAAGTATCTCCATTGTATCAATTCTAAAATCAATCATGACTCAAAGAAATTCCTGTTCTATGCTTAAGCATAGGTCAAAGCCCTTTCCATTGTTCAGCAAAAGGTTTCTGTCCTAAAGTAATCTTAAGAAGGGAAGGAAAAGGAATCTCCCATGCCAATGGGATTCACATTCCAATAGTCAAGACCCACTATCAATAGGAAATTTTTCAAGTATGAAATTTCCCAATGGTGAAATTTCCAACATTTATAAGTCTAAGAAATTTTGAGATTTACAGGCTGCTGCCCTCCTCTTCTCCATGTGCACCTGAGGACATCTCCCACCTTTCTAAAAGATTCACCATCACTTATGTATATCATATTACTTGCCATCTCCAGAAGGTGGAAAGAGAGAGATAAAAGGAGAGAATATGTGCTGTAAAACATGAGACATGATTATTAAAATTATATTTACTTGCAATTGAGAAATATATATATATATATATGTATATATATATATATATAATTTTAAAAAACCTTGACTTAGTTATCTAGATTCCTTCTACCTACCTCCAATTTGACTTTGACTTTGGATATATTTCTATACCATGAATACAACTAGGTGGTACAGTGGGTGAATTATTTAGACTTGGAGTCAGAAAAATAGACTCAAGCCTGCCTCAGAAACTTATAGACCATGTGACCCTGGGCAAGTCACTTAACCTCTTTCAGTCTAAGTTTCCACATATGTATAGTGGGAATAATTGCAAATCCTTTATTGTTTTGAGGACAAAATGAAATATCATATGAAGTGTTTTGCAAACTTCCAAGCACTATATGAATATTTATTTTATTATTTTTTCATAATAATATTTTCCATTATTATGGCATTTTATATTTTAAAGCTGTTTTACCTGGTCCTTCAAACAAAATGTAAAGTGTTAGTATAATATCATGTTAGTTTAGAACATTATTTCCTCCATTGTATAGATGAACAAACTGAGAGTAATGTGAGATTTCCAAGGTAATAGGCAGGAATGAGGTGAGTCAAGATGCAAAACATGTTTTCTTTTTGTTGTTGTTTGTAGTATTGACACAATATAGGGGAATTATCTACAGACTATAATGGGATACTGGACAATGGGCGCCATTCATTAGGACATATACCTGTGTGGTTTCTAACCAAAACACAGCATTTTCTTCTGGTCATCTTTGCCAGAGAACTTATTGCTGCATCTTTTACGTTCTGCTTTTAAAATGCAAAGACTGGTAGCAGAGTTAGAACTGAAATTTCATAAAATTAAAAAAAATACTCTCACTCTGGGATCTTCCTTCCTTCCTTCCTTCCTTCCTTCCTTCCTTCCTTCCTTCCTTCCTTCCTTCCTTCCTTCCTTCCTTCCTTCCTTCCTTCCTTCCTTCCTTCCTTCCTTCCTTCCTTCCTTCCTTCCTTCCTTCCTTCCTTCCTTCCTCCCTCCCTCCTTTCTTTCTTCTTTCTTTCTTTCTTTCTTTCTTTCTTTCTTTCTTTCTTTCTTTCTTTCTTTCTTTCTTTCTTTCTTTCTTTCTTTCTTTCTTTCTTTCTTTCTTTCTTTCTTTCTTTCTTTCTTTCTTTCTTTCTTTCTTTCTTTCTTTCTTTCTTTCTTTCTTTCTTTCTTTCTTTCTTTCTTTCTTTCTTTCTTTCTTTCTTTTCTTTCTCTTTCTTTCTCTTTCTTTCTTTATCTCTTTCCTTTCCTTTCCTTTCCTTTCCTTTCCTTTCCTTTCCTTTCCTTTCCTTTCCTTTCCTTTCCTTTCCTTTCCTTTCCTTCCCTTCCTTCCCTTCCCTTCCCTTCCCTTCCCTTCCCTTCCCTTCCCTTCCTTCCCTTCCCTTCCCTTCCCTTCCCTTCCTTCCCTTCCCTTCCTTCCCTTCCCTTCCTTCCCTTCCCTTCCCTTCCCTTCCCTTCCCTTCCCTTCCCTTCCTTCCCTTCCCTTCCCTTCCCTTCCCTTCCCTTCCCTTCCCTTCCCTTCCCTTCCCTTCCCTTCCCTTCCCTTCCCTTCCCTTCCCTTCCCTTCCCTTCCCTTCCCTTCCCTTCCCTTCCCTTCCTTCCCTTCCCTTCCCTTCCCTTCCCTTCCCTTCCCTTCCCTTCCCTTTCCTTTCCTTTCCTTTCCTTTCCTTCTTTCCTTTCCTTTCCTTTCCTTTCCTTTCCTTTCCTTTCCTTTCCTTTCCTTTCCTTTCCTTTCCTTTCCTTTCCTTTCCTTTCCTTTCCTTTCCTTTCCTTTCCTTTCCTTTCCTTTCCTTTCCTTTCCTTTCCTTTCCTTTCCTTTCTCTGTCTCTCTCTTTCTTTCCTAATATTTAGTGAATAAAACTATTGATCTGAAAAGCCAAGGTGAGTAGCCCTCTGTTGCATGTGTGAAATCATGACACCTGTTTGTCCTTTCTCTTTTTTTGTTTATTTTTTTCCTAATCATAGATAAATGATGACCCTAGTAAATTTGCCAAATATCTGTGGCTATTCTTATAGAGGACTATACTCTAATGCCAGGTTAAAAGTGTAATATGCAAGAACTAAAGTTGCTTACATCTCCATTAAACTGTTCACTTGAGTGGTGTCCTCAGACATGTAGGATGCCTCTAAGCTCACCAATTTATGCCCATCAGTTTTCCTCTGATGTCTCTTCTTTCTCATCATTACCCGGAATCCACTCAGTGAGCTTTCATGAAGCAGAGACTAAAGAGATTTGAATGTTTCTACAATGACTGCTTAAAATGTTAATTTTCCAAAGCCTGGGAGCAACTGGAACATCTGGTCCCATTTGAGAGGGAAGTGAGTGGTACTGTTACTATTCTCTTGAATGGAACTCATGAGCCAGAGGCTAAGCTAGTGGTATGTGTGTTAGAGAGCTGGCACAAAGAGAAGGGAAGTATGAAGTTTAGTTACACTCTTCTCATTAGAAAGACTGAATGCATATTTGTTTCGGATTTAATTTATATATAATCCCAATTTTTTTTTTTGTTGGCAGCATTCTTAGGATGATGAGTGGTTATGGAATAAAGGAATCACTCTTGTTGAATTCTGTTGAAGAGTATAGTAATGGTCACACTGTTTTAACATGGAGTAAATTTGTGGGAGAGGCTGAAAAGTAAGGACAGGGGAATGTCCTATATGAATGACATGGATAAATGATAGTACTAATGTACAAAATTACTGATACCCTTCTGCAAGTGTGTCAACACAAACATGTGTGTGCACACATACAGAGCTTGTTTATATTAGACATAGATGAAGAAAATATAAGTTTCATGGGAGTTCTGGTGGTAGGGTCATAATGGATAGAATGCTGTATCAGGAGTCAGGAAGAAATGATTTCAAACATGAACTCAGGAATTTATTAGTTATATTACCTTGGGCAAGTCAATTAACTTCTGTTTGCTTCAGTTCCCTTAACTCAAAAATGGGAATGATAATAATAATAATTTCCTAGCAGAGTTGTTCTGAGGATTAAATGAGATATTTGTAAAAATGTCTTAGCAGAGTTCATAGTTCTTAGTTGGTCTCACTTAAATGCTCATTCTTGTCTCTTTCCACTTCATTTCCTCTTACCTTCTTAATTCTTTGCAGTATGGCTTTTGACTTCATCAATCAATCAAAACTGTTCTCTCCAAAGCTTTTAATGATTTCTTAATTGCCAAAATTGCTTTTTCTCAACCTTTGTTCTCAGCTTCTGAAAATATCAATACTGCCTACTCATTGATACTTTCTTCTTTTTAGATTTTTAATTTTTCCCTTTTTCCCCTCCCCATTCCCTTCCCTTCTCTTTCCCTATCACTTCATTTCTATTCTTTCTCTGTTCCCTCTTCTGGTTTTATAACCACATTAAGCTCACTAATTTTGAGGGACCCTCAAAGTTCTAGCATTGGTCTTCTTCCCTTCTCCTCTTCTATTTTACTGGGTGAACTTATCAATTACAGTGATTTCACTTATCATCTCAATGTAGATGACTCTATGATGTGCCTCTCTCTAATAAGGAAAAATACATGTACAAGAATATTCATAGCTGTGCTCTTTGTAGTGGCAAAAAATTGGAAAATGAGAGGATGCCCTTCAATTGGGGAATAGCTGAACAAATTGTGGTATATGTTGGTGATGGAATAATATTGTGCTGAAAGGAATGATGAACTGGAGGAATTCCATGGGGGCTAGAACAACCTGCAGGAAGTGATGCAGAGTGAGAGGAGAAGAACCAGGAGAACTTTGTACACAGAGACTGATACACTGTGGTGTAATCGAAAGTAATGGACTTCTCCACTGGTGGCAATGTAGTGTTCCGGAACAACCCGGAGGGATCTATGAGAAAGACCACTATCCACATTCAGAGGAAATAACAATGGGAGAAGAAACACAGAAGAAAAACAACTGCTTGATTGCATGGATCGAGGGGATATGATTGGGGTTATAGACTCTAAATGAACATCCTAGTGCAAACACCAACAACATGGAAATAGTTTCTGATCAAGGACACATGTAATACCCAGTGGAATTGCGTGTCAGCTGTGGTAGGGGTGGAGGAAAGGAGAAGAAATAGAACATGATTTTTATAACCAAGGAATTATGTTTGAAATTGACCAAATAAAAATGAAAAAATGAAAAAAAGATATGCCTCTCTCATAACCTCATTTCCAGTCTTTCCTTTCTAACTATATATTAGACATCTCAAATTGGATCATCTTAAATTCAATATGTCTAAAATTCAACTCATATTTCCCAGTTAAACTTTTCTTTTTTCCCAACTTCTTTATTACTCTTAAAGGTATCATGATCCTCCCCTTCCCTTGGCCTCTCAACCTAGGTGTCATCCTCAATTCGTTCCATTTTAAAACCCATACCAACAAGCAATCAGTAGTCAAATCCTGTCATTTGACCTTCCTAATATCTTTCTCATGCACCTCCTTCTCTTCTCTGATAATGTGGTTGTGTTCCTTATTCCTTCTCACTTTGATTATTGTGATAGCCTACTGGTTGGCTTCTGTATTATTTCCCATTTACAGTACATACTTGACTCAGCTATCAAACTGATCTTCCTAAAATGAAGATTAAACGATTTCACACCACCATTCCCTGACTGATAACTCCAGGGAATATCTAGCCCTTTCAGAATCAAATATAAAGTCATGTTTGCCTTTTAAAATATTTTACAACCAGACCCCCCTCCTCCCTTTCCAGATACTGGACTTCTTGATGGTCTTGACATGAGACACTATCTTCTGACTCTTAAGCATTTTCATTGAGTGTCTTACATTCCTGTGATGCCCTCCATGCTCATCTCTGCTTCCTATTTTCCATAACTTCCTTTAATCCTCACACAAAGCCCTGCCTTCTGTAGGAATCCTTTTATAATCTTCCTTATTTTGATGTGTCTTCCCTCAGTAACTACTACTGAATTATCCTGTAAGCATCCATTTTAAATATAATTTTTATATATTGTCTCCCACATTAGAATATCAACTCTCTGAGTCCAGGAACTGATTTTTTGTTATTATTTTGTTTTGTTTTTTTATTTCTTTGTATCTCCAACAGTTAGCACAGTGTTTGGTACATAATAGGATCTTAATAAACTGTAATTGACTAAGAGAGATAAAATAAAAATTCATCCCCCTCTTAAAAATAAAGGTTCTTAACATTTGCATTTTTGTGTATGTGTGTGTGTATGTGTGTGTGTGTGTGTGTGTGTGTGTGTGTGTGTGTGTGTATGTGGGTGTTATGAGGCCCTCTGGAAGTCTATTAAAACATATGAGCTCAAATGTTTTTAAATACGTAAAAATAATTAAATAGAAATGAAGAAAATTATTTTTATTGAAATAAAGATGTATTTTTTCTCACACAAATTCATGAATGCCTTCAAATCTGTAAGATCTAAGGTTAAAAAAATTAAAAAAAAACTAAAAAACTAGAAACAAAAACAAAATAAAATTTGTTTGATAGGGAGAGATGTGAAGCTTTAAAGGATCAAGCTAGTGTCCTAATACGAATAGGAGCAGAAGCAATGCAAAGATGAAAAGTCCTTCTGCCTCCTCCCCTCTAGTCCTGTCCACCATTTTCACTAAAGTATCATTATAAGATTTTGGGTTTTAAGAAGTACTATAATGTAGAAGTTAATGAAGACAATAAACCAATATAAAAATTAGGATTAGAAGATAGCCTGTGACTTTTAGAAGTCACATCTTTAGGGATTGGCTATTTTTCTACTCCTAGGCATTCCATTTTACTGGAAAACTTAGAGACTTAGAGACATTCAGGCTTCTGAAAAAAAAAAAACATAGAATGATTTTAGACTTTTGGTGCCTAATAAAGCATAATTCCTTGTTTAAATGATAACTTTCCATATTACAAATCAATACAATTTTTAATAATTATTTTCTGGCATTTTACAACCCATGTTCTTTCCCTCTCAGCCCTTGTACTTCCTCAAGAAAGCATATAAGTTGTATGTGTGTTATCATATATATGTATATATATATATATATTCATGTTCTCAATGCTATGAAAGAAGATAAATATCACTTCCACTAGGAAAAATTCAAGGAGGAAATAAAGTAAAGAATGATATGCTTCAATTGGAATTCAGCTTTCATTAGTTCCTTCTATAGCAGTGGATAGCCTTTTTTTTTTTCCTTTACATGAGTCCCCTAGAGTCTTCCTGGATTCTTCCATTTCTGATCATTGTTGTCATTCATAGTTGATCATCATGCTTTATTGCGGTTATCATTTCACTCCTAATAGGAATTTTTCAAGACCTTGTTTCCCACATTCTAGAAGAATAATATTCTACTATATTATTTTGGTTGTCATTTTAAAAATGTGAATAGGTAGGATTTGTTTCAGGTGCTAGGCAAAGAGGGACTCACTAATTCTGGAGTCAGAGCATTTGAATCTATACCCCAGAAATGACCTCATGAAAACAAATCGATATCTCTGAGCCTTAGCAACCTCTATTGTGAAATGATGAACTCTGAAGTTTTTGATTTGTGAATCTGTAATACTATCAAATAGACTAACATTTGGAATTTCAGGTAAAGTTTCTCCAAAGGAATCAGCATGCATCTTTATTCTATGTGTAGGCACCCATAGGAAAAAAGGAAAAATATTTGACACATTAGATACAATTGCTTGTTTTCCATTTCAATGTCTTTGCTAAGGCTGTGCCTTACAACCAGGAGGAAAAATGTTCATAAGTGTCACTTTCCATCATTATCATTTATTCCCATCCTACCATTCCCTACTCTTTTTGAAAGAGTTCACCATCTCAAATATTTCATTGCATGCTGCCTATACATCTCCTTTGCATTTATATTTCATGTAGCAAATGCTTAACAAATGCTTGCTGACTTACTAACTCCCTTATATTTTATACATGTCCCCCATTCCATTTTCCAATAGCCTCTTTGTAAAAAATAGACTCGAATACAGGACTACAATCCCCATGAGCCTTTGCTCCACTTCCCCAGAATGCCTTGTAATCTCACCTGGGCCGAGATCGAGAAGATATTTAAGCAAAGGCTTTTGAAGGGCTCGGGCCCTTTTGGACTTCCGTTTTTGGAGCAGAGGCGTCTCTTCCATGATGTGAGGTTATTTTGTCTAGGCCTCTGGCCTAGGCACATGTTTCTTACTTGTATATTCTTAATCTTTAACCTTTAATAAACCTCTAAAAAATATATATTCCTTGCAGAGAGAAACTAATTTCTACCTGCCTCAGTCTCCCCATCTCCCCTAAATTTTAATCTTTACATCTTTCAAGAATGTGAGTATGATGATGATCAGATTTCTTTCATCCCGAAAATTTAGATCATATCAAAGGACTATAAATCATCAAACTAGCATTAATTAAGAACTTTTATTTTCCAGAGACTATGCTAAGCAGTGGGCTATAAATGACTATTTTTTTTTGTCTCTAACCTAAAGAAGTTCACAGACTAATGAGGGGCACAATATGAAAACAACTACATATAAACAATATAGGTACGGTATATATGTACATAGTCTCAGAGGGAAGGAAATAAGAAATAAAGAAGACTGGGAAAGCCTTCTTGAAGAAAATATAACTTTAGCTCTGATTTGGTGGAAACCAGGAAAGCTAGGAGATGAAAATGAGAGCATTTTAGGGATGTTAAATATCTAGTGAAAAAGTTCAGAGTCAAGAGATGGAATTTTAGGAGTAGATGAGATCACCAAGTGAAATAGTATAAAGGGAACCGAGAAGAGGACCAGGAAAAGTCAGGAGGCAGGGCTTCTCTTGATTAATGGCCATAACATGGATTATCACTTATCAGGAAATATTCATGTGTTTTCTCCAAATCTCAAGGAAAAAAAGAGTCAAGAAATCAGGAAGAATATTTTAATTCTCCTATGACACTTAAAGGTTAATAATCAACAGAGAAATATTGCCACTGCAGGAATCCTCTTAATAACAAGTTAAAGGCAAAAAAAAAAGAGAAAACATTGATATAGAGTGTTAGGTTAAGGTCAAAATTCTCAGGATCTGTGATAGGATCATGCAGGAGAGAAGTGGTCATGATCAGAATCTTTTTAAAAAACTAAGCCCTTAGTTTCTATCTTAGTAACAACTCTCTGACAGAAGGTCAGGGGTAGAGAAATTGAATTAAATTACTTTCCCTGGGTGACACAGCCAGGTTTGAACACAGGTCCTCCCTATCCTCTATGCTACCTAGCTCCCCATTCTATTTTACTTTCTAATCATTGCCATGTTAAAAGTATTTGTGGTCTGATCTGCTGCTAACAGCAAAACATTCTTGCAAATAAAATAAATATTAATATGTTTATATACATATGATATACAAATCCTATGAGTGGTGTTCTAAGTAATAACAAGTTTGGGAAGCAAAAGTCCTTAAGTTAGCAATTTTGACTCCGCATAGTGCTATTTACCTTGCTAGGAGATCTAAATATTATGTTATTAGAGTACTAGCCAATAATATTCACTGGGATTTTACAGTGTTTGAATATTTGCTAAGGGCTAGATTCTTTATAAATTCTGCAAAAAAATTGTATTCTCATTTATTAGAAAATTTCTCTAGAAATGAATAATATGGAATAGGAAGAATATTTTAAATATTTTCAGAAAGATAAGTGAAATGAGTCAAGTTGTTACCAGATATGTTTAAATACACTGTCAAAATATATTTATTCATAATAATTATGAACCACACATTTTTACCATCTCTTTTTTATTTTTTAAAGAAAACTTTTGAACCTATCATACAAAAAATCATTGCTTGTTATCATTGCCATTCATTATTTTAAAATGTATTAAGTTGTGGAAACAGAGAATACCTGCTTATTTTGGGAAGACTCAATAATATTGGGCGATTCTGATTTATCATTCCCTAATTCCAAAGATGGATATGTCAGGAACTAGGGAACACTATTATTGGACAATGCTTCGG